>NW_027466502.1:1227500-1375000 GCF_050575085.1 Anarhichas minor
TGTTTAACCAGAAGTAAACCAGAGATGAACCAGTGTTTAACCAGAAGTAAACCAGAGATTAACCAGTGTTTAACCAGAAGTAAACCAGAGGTAAACCCTAGTTAAAGATAGCTGGATTAACTGTTAATCTGGCTCCATGATCCCGGCTCCTGGTCTTCCAGATCCACTACAGGATGTGGTTCTGTGTCCTCAGGTCTCCGTCAGTGAACAAGGAGTTCATCCTCAGACTGTCTCGTCTGTTGAAGCTCTTGTTTCCACGGTTCCTGTGTCTAGAGATCGGTCTGCTGGCTCTGCACTCGCTCACCCTGATGTCCAGAACCTTCCTGTCCATCTACGTGGCTGCTCTGGACGGTCAGTTATATACATGTATATACATATACACATTGTTGGAGCCATGATGTGGTTTTGTTGTTTTCTTATGTCTTTGAGGGAAACATGGGGTGTGTACACATGCAGTTCTGACATTGAACAGTGGGTGGCACATTAACCTAAAAGTGCATATATGTAAGTGCCTGGTAATGAGGATCAGGTGTGTGTGTGGACAGGAAGCTAACAGTTTTTGACCGTGTTATCGTGTCAACGTGTCAAGGTATCGTGTCAGCCGGCATGCGAGCTTGTAGTTTCAAGGTCTTATAGTATCCTGTAAAGTATCCTGTATTCTGTTACGGTGTCAATATGCATTTGAATAAGTGGATCAACGGATCTAAAGAAAGACAGCGCATTGGACAGTAAAATGTTTGTGGAACACGCGTCCGAACAAGTTCTCCCGTTCGCCCCCCAGTGGCTTTAATATATACAAATGGATATTTGTTAAAGTCACTACACGTATTATAATCACAGTATTGATCATCAGTACCATTGATCTCTCAGGTGTGATCGTCAGGTGTATCGTTCAGAAGGACCCTCAGGCCTTCGTGCTGCAGCTCTCTAAGTGGCTCGTCGTTGCGGTTCCTGCGACCTTCATCAACAGCACCATTAGATTCCTGGAAGGTCAGCTGGCCCTCAGGTTCAGGAGCCGATTGGTCGACCACGCCTACCAGCTGTACTTCACCAACCAGGTAACACACAGTCATTAGAGAACCCTTGTTTTAGTCCCTGAATGCCTCACGCTCACCTGTCCCCTGTCCCTGCAGACGTACTACCGGGTCAGTAACATGGACGGTCGCGTCTGTCTAATCCGGATCAGTCTCTCACTGAGGACATCGTCATGTTTTCAGCTTCAGTCGCTCATCTCTACTCGAACCTGACCAAACCCATCCTGGACGTGGTGGTGACCTGCTACACCCTGCTGCAGACCGCCCAGTCCAAAGGTACACCTGTACACCTGTTATAGATGGTACACCTGGTACAACTTGTGTACACCTGGTACACCCACATATTGTACACCTAGTACACATGGTCCACATGTTACACCCGGTGCACCTTTGTTCCAGTTTAAACATCTGACGTCCTGATGAAGACTGTCCTCTTCCTCCTTGCAGGAGCAAACACAACATGGCCGTCCGTCATTGCCGGCCTGGTGGTGGTGCTCACCGCCAAAGTCCTTCGTTCCTGCTCGCCTCGATTCGGGAAGCTGGTGGCCGAGGAGGCCAAGAGGAAAGGAGACCTGAGACACATGCACTCTCGCATCATCGCCAACTCTGAGGAGATCGCCTTCTATGGAGGACACAAGGTGAGCGCCCTCTAGTGGACAAACACTGACACATGTAGAGTTTACTATCACCTCACATCATCGTGTTTGATTCGTAGGTGGAGATGGCCCTGTCCTGATGATAATGAGTTTGGGTGCGTTTGATTCGTAGGTGGAGATGGCCCTGTCCTGATGATGAGTTTGGGTGCGTTTGATTCGCAGGTGGAGATGGCCCTGTCCTGATGATGAGTTTGGGTGCGTTTGATTCGTAGGTGGAGATGGCCCTGTCCTGATGATAATGAGTTTGGGTGTGTTTGATTCGTAGGTGGAGATGGCACAGCTACGTGTCTCTGTCCTCTCAGATCCATCAGATCCTGAAGAAGCGTCTGTGGTACGTCATGCTGGAACAGTTCCTCATGAAGTACGTATGGAGCGCCTCCGGCCTGTTGATGGTCGCCGTGCCCATCATCACCGCCACCGGATACGGTGAATACACACCTGTGTGACCTGTGGTCATTTGACTAGTAAAGTGTGAAGAAGTGTAGTGGAAGAGGGCTAGCAAGGGAGCACATGGTGGGGAGGTTAGATGTAACAAGGTTGAGGACCTCGTTAGGGGAGAGTCGAGCCAGATAGGGTAAGATGGGGCATGGAGAGGGGACAGAGAGCTGTTGGGGAAGAGCTGGAGAGGGAGAGGGGGGACAGGGACCGGGGGGCTGAGAGAACGAGGATCTGATATAGTTTACCTTCTTGTCAAAGAAGTTGGCGAAATCATCAGGGAGAAGGGAGGAGGTGGGGGTGGGGGTTGGAGGAGTGAAGAGAAAGTTCTGAAGAGTTTTTTTAGGATTGGAAGCAGAGGTTAGGATTTTGGAGCAGAAGAACTCAGCTTTAGCAGTAGATAGAGTGGTGGAAAATGTGGAGAGAAGAGATTGGAAGTTAAGAAGGTCCTCCGGGAGTTTGCCTTTTCTCCATTTTCGCTCAGCCTCTCTTAGGCTCAGTCTGTCAGTACGACAGCCACGGGGCAGGTGGAGTTGGCCATGCAGGCCTGGAGGTGAAGGGACAGAAGTTGTCCAAAGAAGAGGAAAGGGTGGAGAGGAGAAGATCAGTAGCAGTATCAGGGGATAGGAGAGAGAAGGATTCAGAGTCAGGGAGAGCAGAGGTAACAGAAGAGGAAAGATCAGCCGGGGAGAGGGAGTGGAGATGACTACGGGTAGAAACCATGTGGGTAGGTGGAGGAAGTACGGGGGGAGAGGAGAGGGAGAGGGAGTAAGACGTGAAATAGTGGTCAGAGAGCTGGAGGGGAGTGACGGAGAGGTTAGCAGTAGAACAGTGTCTAGTGAAGATAAGATCCAGCTGGTTGCCGGCCTTGTGGGTAGGAGGAGAAGAAGAGGGGTAAAGGTCAAAGGAGGAGAGGAAGGAAAGAAGAGGTTCTAACTTATCAGTCTGGATGTTGAAGTCGCCGAGCAGGATGAGTGCGGAGCCATCGTCATGGAAGTGCGAGACTAATGTGTCGAGATCTTCCAGGAACTCACCAAGAGGCCCCGGTGGGCGATACACAACAGCAATGGTGAGCTTGACCGGATGAGTGACAGTAACCGCATGAAATTCGAAAGAGGACGAGGAGAACTGTGGAACAGAGACAAGAGAGTATTTCCATTTTGGGGAGAGTAGCAGGCCAGTACCACCACCTCGCCTCGCAGCTCTGGGAGTGTGAGACAAAGAGTACACTTCTGACAGAGCTGCAGGTGTGGTGGTGTTTTCTGATGTGATCCAGGTCTCAGTTAGAGCAAGAAAGCTGAGAGAGAGCAAGGAAGCGTAGCCCGAGATGAACTCAGCTTTCGGCACTGCCGACTGGCAATTCCAGAGCCCCCCCGCCACCACTTGCTCGCCATGAGCTGAGAGAGTAGGATAAATGAGGTTAGTGGGGTCACCTGGGAGTGACCCAATGTCTACGTGACCACCGGACAGAGGAACGGACAGACATAGGATCAAACACATGGTAGACAAATATAAACCTTGCAAGTACACGCTTGAGAAGTCTTAGCTTGACGAATTCGGGCTTGAAAAAGTCGCCCTGTTGCCTTCGTTTGCCTGACGCTTCCAACCACCAACAGTGCTTAAGGAGAGCTACCTACTGATTGCTCATTGTCTGCCGGGAGTGGAAGCCCCGCCTCTCCCACTTCACAGCGCAATCACAGAGCAATTAGCCAGCTGAAATTGGAATCACACTTGGCTTACACACACAAAGACTGCAGACAGTTCTAACACTGAACCAGGCAAGGTTCAGCTCAAATAAAACTAGTAGAAACTAGAATAGTATACTTAGTCTATTCCAGCTGAGTCTAGTAGTTCAATATCCCTCCAGTTAGTTAAATACACACACACACACACACACACACACACACACACACACACACACACACACACACACACACACACACACAGAGCTGTGTGATGCAGTGTGTGTAGGTGACCACATGGTGTCAGTGTTGTCATGTGATCATGCAGCTCTACTTGTTATTGAGCTGATACTTCATTTCTAGGAGCAGCGTGTACATTTACATCAGTTATGTACTTAAGTACACATTTGAGGTACTTGTTTACTACATTTCTGCGATGTATTTATAAGGATCTGAGTACTTCAACAACACGTGATGTAAAACACGTTCAGTTAAATATTAAAATCATAGTGCTGGTGATGTCACGGTGCTACTGAGCATGCTCAGTGCTGTCCTCCTTTAATCCCTCATTCTTTACACCAGTTATACATCTCTGACTGAGGTCACAGGTCAGAGCTCATTAGCATTTACTGGATCTCTGTGTGTGTGTGTGTGTGTGTGTGTGTGTGTGTGTGTGTGAGAGCACAGACACACAATGGAGGGATTATAGGCTGACATTGTGTGGGTCAGACTGAAAAAGAGAAGGAAACATGACAGAAGAAGAAGAACATTGATGGAAACAGAATCTCTTCTCTGTGGTGTGACTCCTGACCTCTGACCTCTGTGATTGGTCCTCTCAGATTTCAGGTTGTGCAGTTGCATCAGTTTACAGCTGTTTCTGAGACACATATCTGAGTTATTCTCCTGGGGGGCCACATGAGGAACCTGGATTGTTGCTGGGGGCCAAAAAAATATTATCAGACAAAACGTCTCATTTAATCAGTAGATTAAATCATAGAAAACTTAATGTGCAGTTATTCTACATGAAAGCACTCCAAACAGCAGCGTATTAAGAAAATAATATTATATGCAAGTGTTGTTAAACCTTTTGTACTAAAAGTGTGTCCATTAACAAAATAACTCTCAGTGTTCCAAAAGTTAAAACATGCAGGTCCATACAGCAGAGTTAAAAAATTTAACCAAACCAACCTGATGAAAACAAACTCCTCTCTCACACATGACCTCCTCATGACTCCGGGAAACACTTTAACTTTGGACTGTCGATGCCAAAAAATGTGGAAAACAAACTTGAGAAATTCATCTTTTGTCCACACAGCAGATTGAATATGTAATATGTAAATATTTTCAAGGACATCTTTGACAAGTTATCTGAAACTGAGAGTTTACTTCTTATCAGTGGTGGGCCGTCAGGGCCTGCAAGGCCTTCTCTGCTGGCCTAAACACAATCACAAAGTTATAGATATTCAATAATTTAATAATGTTTCTTAAATACACTACATGTAGTATACTAATTGTTCCCATTATCTTATGTTCTCATTGCACAGCTCCTGTCTTCCTCAGTTGCTCTGCTTCCAGTGCAGCTTGTTTTAAGTAGAGCTTTTATCCAATCAGATCTCACCTCTGTGTCTCTAGGTAAGAACAGAAGCAGAGGCCTGCAGACTCACAAGTGCATCCATGTGCAGTTTAAGTGAATGGGGATGATATTGTTGATTTTCATAGTCTTCAACCAATCAGATCTTTAGTTTGACATGTTGGGCGTATTCTTTGACGTGTCAGAGCTGCTAGCTGGCCTACAAGTACGTCAGCATTAACACGTAGCTCAGTTTTCAGGTGCAGCTCTGCAGTGAGGTGCAGCATGTGCTGTGATTGGTCAGTGGGCGAGCACGTGACTATCGTGAAACGAAACTTAACAGCAGAGCTTAGTTGGAGTAGTGAGAGTTCAAATTCAAAGATATGGAAGAAGTTATGACACTTTTAGTGTTTTGCTTGGTGTAGATTATTATTTTTTTACCTAGCTTTGTTTTTTAACACTCAATGGCTGAATAAGGAGGAGAAACGGATTTAGTGGTGGAGTTACTGACGACGCCTTTCTCAAGAAGGACATTTCAGGAAAAGCTGGACATCTTAAGAAATGGTCAGTCAACCACAGCTAGCAGCGCTGACTCAGCAGCTATTTCTTGCCGACAGCGTTGGAGAAGCGTTGCACATGTTATGGCTGAATGTGTTTCATTTTAAATGAGCTCTGGGTGTTTGGAGCTACGCTAACCTGAGGACGCCATAGCATTTGAAAACTTTTGGAGAGACTCAAGTGGATCTACAACTCAACGAACACGTTCACAGGGAAACAGCTCCATAACCGCGGCCCGGCGTGCGGCCTGCGCCGGCCGGTGGGCGCCCCGGTGGAGGTGGGATCCCAGCCCCGCTGTGAACCTGCTGCAGCAGACCGGCGAAATACAACTGGGGAGGCTCGACTGTCATCACTGGCGTCCATGAATGGAGAAGGACTTCTTACTGGAACTGAGACGTTGTACTGGGATTAAACTCTTTAACAAAGAAAGGAGGATGGAGTTTGTCTTTAAGGGAACAGCATTCTTTGAGTGACAAACTGCGTTTGTTTTTTTACATCTGCAGTAACGTTACTACTGTTCATTTGTCTATCGTGTGGTTTTTATGAATACTATTTGAATGGCTCGTGCTCTTGTGTGGTGGAATGCGTGGATCCGCTGCAGGTTTGCTGGATTGATGCGTCATCATGAGGTTATTAGGAGGTGATTCACCTGTAGTAGGACAGCACAGAAGGCCCAGGTATAACATGCACGACGCGCCACTGCTTCTTAGAAAACCAAAGCTGACACAACCTTGACACTTGGTAATCCGCCCGGCAACAGAGAGAGGGAAACGCATCATGTCCATCAGCAAGACTTTGTGTTTTTTCTTTTCTTTACATCTTGTCTCTCTGTGTCTCTCAGGTGGACGAGAAGATGAATGTGTTGATCACAGGTCCAAATGGCTGTGGGAAGAGTTCTCTGTTCAGGATCCTCAGTGGACTGTGGCCTGTTTATGGAGGAGTACTGTACCGTCCAGATCCACAGTACATGTTCTACATCCCGCAGAGGTACTACTGCTACTACTACTACTACTACTGCTACTACTGCTGCTACTACAGCTACTACTGCTACTACTGCTCGTACTACTGCTACTACTGCTACTGCTACTGCTGCTACTACTGCTACTACTGCTGCTACTACTGCTACTACTGCTACTACTGCTGCTACTACTGCTACTACTACTGCTGCTGCTGCTGCTGCTACTAATATTACTGCTGCTGCTACTGCTACTACTGCTACTGCTACTACTATTTACGCAAAATGGCGCCGTGCCAGCGGCAGCCTGTTGCAGCAGCTCCCTGTGTTTTAATTTTAGTCTTTTTTTACTCTTTCCTCTCTTCTTTTAGTTTTTTCGTTCTCCTTAACGTTTGGTTCTTACGGTCAGACAACGGACCGTAACTTTTTTCTCAACTTTTCTCGTGGCTTTCTGTTGCTTTTCTCCCTCTTTGTAACGGAGAGCCACACACAATGAGCGGGGCCATTGTTTACTCCCGCGATCAGCTGTTCGCGCTGAGTGAGCCGCGGCTGCTGCCCGGCGCCAGGCCTGTGATCCCTGCGGAGCTACGGAGAAGACGCAGGGGCTGCAGATCTGGAGCCAAACGGAGGGCGAAGAGGAGGAGGTACAAACCTTCGATACCGGCGATACTATTGGGGAATGTGAGGTCTTTGGCAAATAAGACGGACGAGCTCGGCGCGCTGGTAAAGACTGAGAGGGACTTCCGCGAGTGCAGCGTCATGTGTTTCACGGAGATATGGCTGCACGCGGATTTCCCGGACCACAGTGCGTCGGTGCCCGGCTTCAGGACTGTTCGGGCGGACAGAGACGTTGTTCAGAGCGGCAAGAAGAGAGGTGGCGGGATTGCTGTGTATGTGAACGAGAGGTGGTGCCATCCAGACCATGTGTGTGTTAAGGAACGCTTCTGTAGCCCGGACATTGAACTGTTAGCCGTGGGGATGCGTCCTTATTATTAGCCGAGGGAGTTCTCGTCCGCCATTGTTGTCGCTGTATACATCCCCCCATCAGCTGACGCTGAGACAGCAGTGGACACCATCCACTCCACTGTGTCTGGACTGCAGATTCAACATCCTGGTGCATTTTTGGCAATTACTGGAGACTTTAATCACACCACCCTGGATAAAGCCCTGCCAACTTTTCACCAATATGTTGACTGCCCCACAAGAAATAATACAACCCTGGACCTTCTGTATGCTAATGCAAAGGATGCATACAGTGCCACTGCCCTTCCCCCCCTTGGCAGGTCTGATCACAACCTGATCCTGTTGACACCCAGGTATGTTCCTCTGGTGCAGAGGCTGCCTGTGACCACCAGGACTGTGAGGAGGTGGTCTCAGGAGGCTAATGACGCCCTGCAGGACTGCTTTGAGTCAACGGATTGGGATGTGCTGTGTGGACCACATGGGGAGGACCTCAACAGCATGACGGACTGTATCACTGAATACATTAAATTCTGTGAACAAACCGTCATACCATCCCGGACTGTACGCTGCTTCCCCAACAACAAGCCATGGATCACCAGTGACCTGAAAGCTCTTCTTAATAAGAAGAAAGCAGCTTTCAGGTCTGGGGACAGGGACGAGCTCAGGAGAGTCCAGCGCAACTTGAAGGTGAAGCTCAGGGAGTGCAAGGACTCCTACAGGAGGAAGCTGGAGGCCAAACTCCAGCAGAACAACGTGAAGGAGGTGTGGAGAGGGATGAAGCAGATAACCGGCTTCAAGGTGGGAGGGAGACAACCAGGGGGCTCCCTGGAGAGTGCCAACGAGCTAAACTCTTTCTTCAATAGGTTTAGCTCAGAGCCCTCATCTGTCTCCTCCACACACCACACCTCCCAAACACCTCCCCCTCTGTCCCCCCTGGTGAGCTGCATGGACTCTGAGCCCTCCACTTCAAAGGGCTCTGCCACCACCGACACTATGACCGCCCCCCCCCCCCCTCTCTGTGATGACTAACCAGGTGAGAAGACAGCTGGAGAGACTCCACCAAGGCAAGGCTGCGGGACCTGATGGCATCAGCCCCAGGGTCCTGAAGACCTGCGCCATCCAGCTGTCTGTTGTCCTGCAACACCTATACAACCTGAGCCTGAAGCAGTAGGAAGTCCCGGTGCTGTGGAAGACGTCGTGCCTGGTTCCTGTACCAAAGAAGACGACACCATCTGGCCTCAATGACTACCGACCAGTTGCCCTCACATCTCATGTGATGAAGGTGCTGGAGAGGCTGGTCTTGGCCCACCTCCGACCGCGGGTGAAATCCTCACTGGACCCTCTGCAATTTGCATACCAGCCTCATGTGGGAGTGGATGACGCCATCATCTACCTGCTGCAACGAGCTCAGTCGCACCTGGACAGACCCGGTGGCTCTGTGAGAATCACTTTCTTTGATTTCTCCAGTGCATTCAACACCATCCAACCAGTGCTGCTGAGTGAGAAGCTGCGGGTGGTGGGGGTTAACGCATCCACCGTCTCCTGGATCACTGACTACCTCACAGGCAGACCACAGTTTGTCCGACTGGGCAGTGTGCTGTCTGATGGGGTGGTCAGTGATACTGGAGCCCCACAGGGAACTGTCCTGTCTCCCTTCCTGTTCACCTTGTACACCACTGACTTCAGGTATAACTCAGGGTCATGCCATCTGCAGACGTTCTCTGATGACTCTGCAGTGGTCGGGTGTATAAGGGACGGACGGGAGGAGTAGTACAGGGCAGTAGTGGGTGATTTTGTGGAGTGGGCCGGTAGAAATCACCTGCGTCTGAACGTGGCCAAGACCAGAGAGATGGTGGTCGACTTCAGGAGGAAGACGACCGCTCCACAACCGCTGAGAGTTCTGGGAGAGGATGTGGACATGGTGGAAGAGTACAAGTACCTGGGTGTCTCCATCGACAACAAACTGAACTGGAAGACCAACATCAACGCTGTGTACAAGAAGGGGATGAGTCGACTCTTTTTCTTGAGGAAACTTCGATCCTTCAACGTGTGCAGCAAGATGCTGGAGATGTTCTACCAGTCTGTTGTGGCCAGTGCACTGTACTTCGCCGTAGTCTGCTGGGAGAGCAGCATTGGAGCCGGAGACACCAACAGACTTAACAAACTGGTTAAGAAGGCCGGCTCCATCATTGGCTGCAAACAAGACTATCTGGAAGAGGTGGTGGAGAGGAGGGCACTGAAGAAACTATTATCCATATTGGATAACCCAGACCACCCTCTCCACCACCTACTGCAGGGACAGCGGAGCACTTTCTCCAACAGACTGATCCAGCTCCGCTGTCACAAGGAAAGATATAGGAGAACATTCCTGCCCACTGCTATAAGACTCTATAATAAATCACCTCTGGCCAAGTCAAACACAAGACTATAACACTGCTACACTGTTGTTGCTGCTGTTGGTGATCTTGTGCACTACTGTTTAGTTTATTTTTTCCTACTTAGTTAATATATACGATTCTATTTAGTGTATAGACTGTGCATTTTCATTACTTTATTTTCTTAAATTTAATAGGTCCTGCTCTGTTTTATTATATTGTATATATTGTGCATTTTCCATACTTATTATATTTTAATTTTATTGTGTAACCCTGTTTGCTGCTGCCACAGACAAATTTCCCCTTGGGGATGAATAAAGTATATTTCTATTCTATTCTACTGCTGCTACTACTACTACTGCTACTAGTGCTCGTACTGCTACTATTACTGCTGCTACTACTACTAGTGCTACTACTACTGCTGCTACTACTACTACTGCTACTGCTGCTACTACTGCTACTACTACTACTGCTGCTACTACTACTGCTGCTACTACTACTACTATTACTACTACTACTACTTGTACTGCTACTACTACTGCTGCTACTACTACTGCTACTACTACTGCTGCTGCTACTACTGCTGCTACTACTGCTGCTACTACTGCTACTACTGCTACTACTACTACTGCTACTACTGCTGCTACTACTACTGCTACTATTACTGCTACTACTGCTCGTACTGCTACTACTACTGCTGCTACTACTGCTCGTACTACTGCTACTACTGCTACTACTGCTATTACTGCTACTGCTACTGCTACTACTGCTACTACTACTACGACTGCTGCTACTATTCAACCTGTAATGGGACATATACAGATGGAGAGAGAGGAGATCAATATATCAAACCTGAGCCCGCCCCAACTGTGGACCTAATTCTAATACTGTAGTAATGATGTAGTACTATGTTCTGTACAGACCCTACATGTCAGAGGGGACCCTTAGAGACCAGGTGATCTACCCGGACTCGGTGGAGGAGATGGTCCAGAGAGGACTTACAGATTCAGGTCTGGAGGAAATCCTTGGGACGGTCCACCTGCTCTACATCCTGGACAGAGAGGGAGGTCAGTGTGTACTATTACTACATATCTGCTCTAACAGTAGTACTTCGTGTAGTATTGTGATTGATACTGTGATATTTCCTCAGGTTGGGAGTCGGTCAGCGACTGGAAAGACGTTCTGTCTGGAGGAGAGAAACAGAGGATGGGGATGGCTCGCATGTTCTACCACCGGTACTTTAATATTATACATCATAGTAGTAACTTATATATTATTATTAGTGCTGTGCAAGTTAACACGTTATTATCGCATTAACGCATTCATTAATTGACGCCGACAATTATTTTATCGCGCGTTAACGCATTTTTTTATTTTGAAAGTCCGTGGAGGAAGTCTTCAGCAGACTACGTTGATGCAGCGTGTGGGAGAAGTATAGATAAACAAAAGCAAGACAAGCTAACAAATGCTACAGAGAAGTGGATACAAACTGCAGCCAGTTAGAATACACAGCGTTACAACGTGCACCAGCTGTTGCTCCCTGGAGACTACTGGACATCGCTGCGGTCAACTCAGCAGACACTTACATGTTAGTGCACCTATATGCTGAAATTCACGGTAAACGCATTTAAACGGCACACATCGGGAGCGAGCGAAGGACCTTGAAAGTTAGCGGAAAGATTAATGTGAGACAACATCCGGTTTTCAGAATACGATGCCAACAAAGTATGAATTATATTCACATTAAGTATAAAACATGCTGCATCTCGTGAGTTAAAGGGAAAATATACATATGATATAAGAATGATATAATATAAGAAATATGATCTCTACTGTGTAAAGGGAATACTGCTGTTAAAAAGCACCTGATGTGTTTAAAGTGTTTAAACCAAATGGTATTGCCCTTTTGTTCATATAGCAGTACTTTTAAAATAAAAGTGCGCAATACACTACTTTTGAATTCATTATTGAACTTTGCCATAACAATGAGATTAATCGCGATTAATCGCAAAAAATCCATGCGATTAAATATTTTAATCCCAATGGCTTCCCAGCTGAGTTCTATAAACACTTCTGGTTCATTCTAGCTCCACTCTTTAACAAAATGATAACTGAAATAAAACAAAATTTGCAATTTCCAGCCAACATGAACACAGCCAGTATATCACTCCTCCTCAAACCAAACAAAGATCCAACTCTTCCTTCTAGTTACCGTCCCGTTTCTCTTCTCAATGTAGATATTAAAATCATCACTAAGGCACTAACTCACAGATTAGAGAAAGTCACTCCATCCATAATTCATCCAGATCAAACCGGCTTTATCAAAGGTAGACACTCATCCACTAACACACGCAGACTGTTTAATTTAATCAATTACTCATCATTACAACAAACTGGTACCATCATAGCCTCCTTAGATGCAGAAAAAGCCTTCGACAGAGTAAACTGGACATTTCTCACAAGCACATTGCAAAGGTTTGGCTTTGGAATCATTTATTAACTGGGTTAAAATTCTGTATACTTCACCTTCAGCCACTGTCATCACCAATGGACAAACCTCACAAAGCTTCACACTGCACAGGGGGACTAGGCAAGGATGCCCACTCTCTCCCTCACTTTTCACCATTTTCATTGAACCGTTAGCTGCAGCCATTCATCAGAACATCTACATAAAAGGAATTCAAACACTCAACACCCATCACAAGATCAGTCTCTATGCAGATGATATATTGCTCTTCCTACAAAACCCCTACTCATCACTACAGGAAACTATTAAAGTCATGGAATCATTCTCTAATATCTCAGACTACTCCATTAACTGGAGTAAATCATCCATCCTTCCATTAGATAGTAACAGTTGGGATGGGGCAGCCCATACACCACCTATCCCTTTTTGTACAGGTGCCATTACGTATTTGGGAATACATATTTCCCCCAGGCTGTCAGAGCTGTTCACACTCAACTTCACTCCATTACTTAAAACAATAAATGACGACCTCCTCCGCTGGATGAACCTACCATTATCACTCATGGGCAGAATAGCTACAGTTAAAATGACAATACTTCCTAAAATAAATGACCTTTTCACAATGATACCATCTCAACCCACCAACTCCTGTTTCAAATCGCATCACTCAATTCTACTGGAAAAATAAAACACCAAGAATTAAACTGGCCACTCTACAAAAACCAAAAACACAAGGACTTGAAGCTCCACATTTTTTTCTTCAATACATTCTTAAATGGATCCACCCCAACCAATCAGACAACACATGGTTAGATATTGAACAGACAGTTTGTAAGGACATTCAGATTTCTGACCTACCATTTTTAAGCCAATCTATCAAACGCCATCCTTGTTTCAAAACACTAACAGTAGCAGAAACTCTGACAGCCTGGTGGAAATTCCACAAAATCACTAACATCACTTTTGCACCTTCAAATTTTACTCCCATATGGAACAATCCTGATTTTCTAAGTCACAAGACGCCTCTTAATCTCCACACATGGTCCGCTAAAGGCATCACTCATCTGAAACACATCTTCAATAATAACACCATGGTTTCATTCCCCGACTTGGTTCAGAAGTACAGCATCAGGAGCAATCAATTTTTGGAATATCTGCAACTCGAATCATCCGTTCAATCCAAACTTACCACTAAGGCCACTAACCTAGAACTACCCCCCTCAACCTCAGAATTAATTAATATCCCCTCTTCAAAAAAAGTTAATCTCAAAAATATGTAGAGTAATATCACAGTCTGACAAAACATCATCCATACCATCACGAAAATGGGAATCAGACCTGTCCATCACTCCTGATGCGGATTTCTGGAATCAAGTCTGCAATAATATTTACTTCATGACTAAAAATGCCAATTTACAACTAATACAGTATAAAATACTTCACAGAATTCATTACACTGGGCAAAAAAATGTTTAAAATGGGATTCACGTCAGATATCTGTCCACATTGCACTCAAAACAGCCCGGATAGCTTTGTTCACGCCACCTGGCACTGCACACCAGTTAATCACTTTTGGAAAGAAATAAGTGAGTCACTATCTGTCTTCCTGGGCTGCCTCGTCCCATTATCCCCTTCACTGTGCTTACTAGGAGACATCTCAACAATACATCTGAGTAAAACAAACCGCAGATTACTCCTCGTGGCCCTAACTATCGCCAAGAAAACTATCCTCATGAACTGGAAATCAAGGAATAACACACATATCACACACTGGAGAAACTTAATGATAGAGTATATTTCAATGGAAATCTAACCTCGTCCATCATATACAATACAACAGAACACCGCTCCACCTGGTCATCCCTCACTATGTTTCTGCAAATGTGACACCACCCATCCCATTAATATTAAAATTTGTATAAGTATAAATACATATATTTTTATGTATTTATTACTATTATTATTGTTTTTGTTTTGCTGTTTTTCTTGCCTGACAACCAATTGAAACCCACGTACATGCATACATGAACATCCATATGCACACATACTAACCTGTTTTTCTTTTGTGTTTTTTTGTTGTTTTTTAATTATTATTATTATTTTTTTTTTTTTCCCATCTCAAAAGGCTGAAGGACACACATGCACACACACACACACACACACATACACAACTGACTATAGGATGTTTGCTGGCTTTTATCCCACTGTTCTTGTCATCCTCTTGTTGTTATGTCTCTGTATTGTCTCTTGTCTTTCAATAAAAGATTTTTTTTTTTTTTTAAATCCACTGGAATTCGAGATCACAATAAAGATCTCAAGTCTAAAAAGTCTGCTCTTACAGACCTGCTGGGCACTAAGGCCCAGGGGGCGCTGGTCAGGTCCCGCTTCATGAACGCAGCACTGATGGACGCACCATCAAAGTTGTTCTTCGGCCTAGAGAAGAAGAATGGGCAGAGCAGGGTCATCCATGCTCTACGCTCTGATTCAGGGCAAGAAGTCAGAGACGCAAATGAGATCCGGAGGAGAGCGGTGAGTTTCTACCCTGAACTCTACTGTAGTGAATACACCAATGACAATGAACTGTTTGAGTCTTTCTGTGGAGAGCTTCCAAAGGTCCCAGAGGATGTGAACGCCAGGTTGGAGGGTCCTCTGATGACAGATGAACTGTACGCGGCTCTGCAGGGCATGGAGGGGGGGAAGGCCCCCGGAATTGACGGGATCCCGATAGAGCGTGATGGGGGAGGATCTGTTAACTGTTTTTAATGAAAGTTTTAAAGACATGATGCTGCCACTCAGTTGCAGGAGGGCAGTAATAACTTTACTGCCGAAAAAAGGAGACCTGCAAGAGATGAAGAACTGGCGTCCTGTGTCCCTTCTCTGCTCGGACTATAAGATCCTGTCCAAAGCGCTCGCCAACAGACTAAGAGAAGTGATGGACAAGGTGATCCACCGAGACCAGACCTACTGCGTGCCTGGTAGGAGCATCCTGGACAATGTGTCCTTAATGCGTGATATTTTGGACATCTCTGGTTCTTTGGGCATTAAAACTGGTCTCATTTCTCTAGACCAGGGATTCCCAAAGTGTGGTGCGCGAGAGGAAAAATGTAATGGTGTAATAATTAATATTAAATATAATTTAAAAAAATTGAAGTGGGATTTTTCACAAAATAAAAACATGAGTTATAAAAATTCCCTTTGTAAGATTTAAATTTAAAATTAAAAACTTACAATTTAATAAATAAATGCACTTGAGCTCCTGCCGCCAGACTGTCTTTTACGTACACACTAGCTAGCCTAGCTTGTGCAGCTAACGACAGCTAACAGCTAACTTCATTCATTCAGCAACATTCATGCAAATATTCTAAACTGGCTGAAATCGGGGAAACTGTCAGGTGGGACATCTGAAGCTATCGGTCATAAAAGAGGAGAGGGACAGAGAGAGAGAGAGAGAGGAATCGGAGACGAGAGAAACGGAGAGGTGCGTTGGGGAGAGACCGGGAGAATAAATTGAGCAGGAGTCAGAGAAAGATGAGACGGAGGAGACCGAAAAGGAGGAAGGGATAGCACAGACAAATCGGGAGCACAACCCATCGCGGGGTCAAGGTGAAAAAAGAGGGAATATGATGAAAATGATCTGGTCTGGGCTTCACTTGGATTGGCAATGCAGATTGCCCAAAGCCACAGTGTGTAGTGTGCAGTGAGGTTCTGGCTAACAGCTGTCTGAAGCCCTCTTATTTACGTCGCCACCTGAACACCAAGCATGCCAGTGCAAGTCAAAAGCCCCTTACATTTTTATATCGAAATTGGAGGAGTTACAGCCCAAAACAACTGCAGTCTCATTCATGTGTTGGGTCCACAAAAAAAGCACTACGGGCTTCATATCTGGTCACAGAATAGCAAGAAAGGGGCTACCTCACACAATCGCCAAAGACGTGTGCTTGCCAGCTGCCAAAGAGATGGTGGAATGTATGATTGGAGAGAGAGAAGCAAACAAGTTGGACATGATCCCGGTGTCCAACAACACTGTGTCGCCGCATCGATGCTTTGTCCGAAGACATCCTGGCTACATTAGTCGGTCGCGTGAAGAAGAGTGAGTTTTACTCTCTGCAAGTAGATGAGTCTACACATGTGGCCAATCTGGCCAATCTTCTGGTGTACGTCCGTTACCTTTTCGAAGGCACGGTGCAGGAAGATGTTTTGTGTTTTTTGTGTTTTTTATCTTGTAAACAAACGCCACGCGCGAGCAAACTGTTCTCTCATTGGTTCGATTTTTATGCGGCTATAAATAGGCTCTGTTGCTTTTTTTTTTTTGAGGTGTGGGGGATTGGGGGTGCGTGAACTCGGTCAGGATGTAGAAGGGGGTGCGTGGCCTAAAAAGTTTGGGAACCGCTGCTCTAGACCAAGAAAAGGCTTTTGACCGTGTTGAGCACCTTTACCTCTGGAAGACTCGAGAGAGTTCTGGCCTCAGCCCAGGTCTCATAGCTATGATCAAGGTGTTTAAATGACGAGCCGGCGGAGGTCACTACTCCGCGGGGGGCGATGTAGAGGTTTCAGAGTATTTTCCAGACGCAGACAAGTTCATTAAAAGTGTTGTGACATTACAGAGAGAGGTTGATTTGGAGGATTTAGATGAAAAGAAACGTTTCCGTCTAAAGAAGCTCATGACGAGTCTCAGGAAGCTAAAGAAGAGAGATGAAGGGAAAGGTTCCAAAAGGTTAAAAACCTCTAAGTGAGTGTATGATGAATGTGTTGCACTTAATCTTTCTGTTACTGTTATTTCTAGTTGTCTACATCACCGCTCTGTTTCATCTCTCAGTGCACAAGGTGAGGGTTGGCTCTTTAAATATTGACGGTGGGAGGGACCGACAGAATAGGGCGGTCACTGCAGACATGATCACACAGAAACAACTAGACATCGTTTTCCTGCAGGAAACGCACAGCGACCCACAATGAGGTAGACTGGGGTTTGTGGTGGAAGGGCCAGTGTGTCCTGTCTCATGGGACCAACCTATCTGCAGGTGTAGCCGTTCTGTTCTCACCTGGGCTGGATGTTAACATCGTCTCCTCCACAGAGATAGTGACAGGCAGGGTTTTAGTGGTCAGAGCATCAATACAAAACATTACTTTTGTTTTTATCAACATCTATGCTCCAAACCAGGGCTCACACAGAACAGACATCTTCCACAAACTCAGAGATGTCCTGCAGCAGTGTGATCACAACGAGTGTGTAGTGATGGGGGGGGGGGGGGGACTAGAACTGCAGCATAAATTCCTTATTGGATAGAACAGGAGAGGAACCTCATTTACAGTCATCTGCCACCTTATCACAGGTGATTGCAGAATCAGGTGTGGTGGATGTATGGAGGGTGAAACATCCCCGGGCTAGACAGTACATATGGGTGAAGGTGTTGGATGGGAACATTAGGGCAGCCAGGCTGGACAGGGTTAACCTATCTCATAGTTTTAGTAACCGGTTATTGAATAGTCACATTTACCCAGTAAGATTCACCGACCATCACCTCGTCACTTTAGATGTTCACACCTCACCAACCACCAAATGCAGCTCTTACTGGCACTTTAGCATTAATCTGCTTCAGGACAGTGATTTCTGTGAAAAGTTTGAGGCTTTCTGGGGAATCTGGAGAGAAAAGAAGAGCGACTCTGAGTCCCTGAGTCAGTGGTGGGATGTAGGAAAGGCACATATACGTGTCTTTGTTCAACAATATACAAGTCACTCCACAGTAAAAGTCAAAAGGGTCATTGAGGATCTAGAAAATGAAATCAAATGAAAAAAACAACAACTAAAAACCACCTAAGATCCTGCCTAACCAAACCTTTACCTATCTATATTCTGGAGCGTGCCGGGCTCGAGGCGACTTGAAAGGCAAACATCAGCGGCCGAAACCCTGAAACGCCTACCTCCACCAGGGACTGATCCCCACCCAGCTCACACGGCCGCAAAAGAAAACTACCCTCTGCTAGTCAGAGGGCGACACAACATGATAAACACAAAAACGCAATGGTGACCTTCAGGAGCTCCTCTCCTTTTAGCCACCAGCCACAGCTAATCGCGATTGAATGCAGCCGCGTCCAATCAACCGCTGCAGCTGGCATCCGGGACAGAGGGTGGCACCCGAGAAGACTGAGGGAAAACAGAGGGAGAGCACTAACACAACACGGCACGTAACACTCCCTCCCATAAACAAAACAACCGCACAGACACTCACAGGCTTCAACAGAAGAAGCAGCAACTAGGTTCCTTTCTACAGGAACGAGCTAAAGGAGCTTTGGTGAGGTCAAGGTTCACCAGTGTTGGGGACATGGATGCTCCTACCTCCTACTTCTTCAATCTGGAGAAGTCCGTCTCTCGGACCAAACAAATGGTGTGTCTCCGCCTCCCTGATGGTAAGATGACGACTGACCCGATTGAAATGAGACAACATGCCGTAAGCTTCTACAGCGCTCTCTTCAGGAAGGAGGACAACCACAGAGAGAGTGTTGACGAGCTGCTTCAGGACCTTCCTCAGCTGGGCCCCGAGGACAGAGCTGTCCTGGACGCCAACATCTCCCTGGAGGAGCTGACCGCTGCTGTGGGTCAGATGGCTGCTGGGAGAGCTCCTGGACTGGATGGACTGCCTGCGGACTTCTATAAACACTTCTGGAAGTGTTGGGGAGCCGACCTGTGGGAGGTGCTGCAGGAGTGTTCACAGACAGGCCTATTACCAACGACATGTCGGCATGCAGTACTATCACTGTTACCCAAAAAAGGAGATTTGTCCTTACTGAAGACCTGGAGACCGGTGGCGTTGTTATGAACAGACTATAAACTTCTTTCCAAGGTGCTCGCCAACCGGCTTAAGAACTTTCTAGTCCATCATCCACAGAGACTAGTCTTACTGCGTACCGGACAGATCCATCATGGATAACATTTTTCTCATGAGAGACTTGTTGGATTTTTGTAAACTGTATAATATTGATGTTCGGGTTATATCATTAGACCAGGAGAAGGCTTTTGATAGGGTTGATCATAGTTTTCTTTTCTCCACTTTAACAGCTTTTGGTTTTGGTGAAGGGTTTGTGTCACTGTTGGGTTTGATGTACAAGGAGGCTACTTGTCTGGTGAAGGTGGGGGTGTGTGCGCTGAGCTGTCCAGTTCATGTCCAGAGAGGCATCAGACAGGGATGTCCTATCTCTGGACAGCTATATTCCATTGCCATTGAGCCTCTTCTGAATAGGTTGAGATCCCGTCTATCAGGACTCATGTTACCTGGGCTGCCTCAGCGGCCCTCGCTGGTGTCAGCATATGCTGATGATATTTATGTGTTCGTCAAAGACCAGAGGGATATCCAGTTCCTAGGTAACAGTTTAGATTTGTTTGAGAGGGCATCTTCAGCAAAGGTAAACTGGGAGAAAAGTGAAGCTTTGCAGGTTGGGCAGTGGGCAGACAAAGAAATACCAAAGCTACCAGGAAGCATCAGATGGGGAAGGCAGGGCTTGAAGGTTTTGGGTGTTTTTTTTGGGAACAGAGGAGTTTCAAAGACGGAACTGGGAGGGTGCTATGGAGAGAGTGTGTACCAGATTGTCTAAATGGAAATGGCTGCTACCTCAGCTCTCCTACAGGGGGAGGGTCCTAATTGTCAATGCCTTGGTTGCCTCGACCCTTTGGCACAGACTGGTAGTCCTGCCTCCACCACAGGGCCTGATTAAAGACATCCAGAGGGCAGTTGTGGACTTCTTCTGGTCAGCGCTTCACTGGCTGAGATCTGCGGTGCTGTACCTGCCGGTCCAGGAGGGAGGGCAGGGCCTGGTGGACATCGCATCACCCATCACAGCCTTCAGACTGCAGACAGCTTCGGCCTGCCATGGACTGATACTGCCTGTGTGCTGCTGAGGAGGGCCGGACGTTTAGGTTATGACAAACACCTGTTCCTACTTCAGCCCCAGTCAGTGGATTTAACTGGTCTAACACCGTTCTACCAGTCCGTCTTACAGGCGTGGCAGGTCTTCACAGTCCAGCGGAGAGCTGTGATGACACCACTGATCAACATCCGGTCCAGCAGGCTGCTGCTCAGGCTGGTGGAGGAGGTCTGTGCTTCCCTGCCAGAAGTCCTCAGAGCGTTTGTTGGAGACCGTACACTATCTGACCAATGGGACGGTGAATGTGAGTATGTCTTCCCACCCCTGGCTGTCTGTCCTGCTTTGGGACAGTGGGAGGATGAGGAGGACATCCTGCTGTCTCTAAAGACACCCCAGTTGGGGGACTTTGAGACTCTGGGGAGGAAAGCAGCGTATCAGGCAGTGGCGGCTGGCCAATAGAGGGCAATGGGGCATGGCCCCACCTTGAGCCACAAAAAAAAAAAAAAAAAAAAATTATAATAATCATAAATTATACAAATTGTCAATATTTGTGTTTTTGAACTATGGAATGTACCCAGTAATATGTGTAAAATATGATATCTGCGCAAAATATATGCTTTTCCTGCTCGTCCTCTCCGCCTGTGTGCTCGTCTGCACGAGAACGCGCAGCTAGGGGGGCTAAATCATTTTTGCCCAAAAGAGGCGGGTCTATGAAGCAGTTTAGCCAATTGCTGATTAAAGATATAAATGAGTGACATACAATTTAGCCAATCAGCGTCCTCAAATAGATTCAGTGTGGGGCCAAAACGATTCTGCCCCCCTAGCTGCGCGTTCTCGTCAGGAGAAGTCTCTACAGGCGAGCGCCAGTGCGAGCACTACTCCTCCAAGTCTCGTTTGAGAGGAGAACTTTGGCGGAGATTCTGCAGCCAAAGAGCTGATATCAGATCAGCCTGACCTCACAATCAGACAGCAGACTAGCGGGAAAGGGAAGCAGTACATGCGAAGCTTCTCTACTGTACACCAGACAGGTTTGGCTAGCAAGATGACGTCATGCTAATAACTTATTTAGCTTTTAAAACAACGGGGACAGATCCAGCACGGACAGCTACGGGAGTGAGAGATGAGGAGGCAAGGAAACATGAGAACACCAGGGTAGGGAGTGAGGGTGAGGAGGCAAGGAAACATGAGAACACCAGGGTAGGGAGTGAGGGATGAGGAGGTAAGGAAACATGAGAACACCAGGGTAGGGAGTGAGGGATGAGGAGGTAAGGAAACATGAGAACACCAGGACACACATGGAGAGCTCTGTCAAGCTACATATTAGGCAAAGTGAACATCTTTTCTTCTACATAGTTGTCCTCAGTCTCATCTGCTTAACTTGGTCATGGAGGCATCAACATGTGATTGAGATGGTAAATTAACAGTGAAAACTCATCATAGCTTAATTTAACATCAGTATTCATAATTACACTTCATGTTTACTTCTCCTGATCTTTACCTCCTATAACAAGGTCCATAGGGACATCTCAATAAATAAACATGTTATATTATATTATATTATATAAGTGTTATTTACTGCTTTTTTTCGTGTTGGAATAAATGTTAAATATTTAACTACAAAGTAGTAATGCGTGTTTGATACTTTAATTTTTTTTTGCATTAAATCATACTGGGATGTTTGCTGAAATTGATAGGATGGCCCTACCTAGAACATGTTCCACCAGCCGCCACTGGTATCAGGTCAGTGTGAAGGTCTCTAACTTGCGCTCTCTGGCAGGAGTGAGGGTGTCGAGGTGGACCGAGTCTTTTGGCAGGGGATCCTCCCCAAGGGGCTGTTGGCGGTCCCTGTACAAACCCCCTGTAGACAAACGGACAGGAGACCTCCAGTGGAGGATTGTACATGGGGCCATAGCTACAAACGGGTATCTGGTGCACCTGGATCCTGGCTCAGGGGACAGCTGTCCTTTCTGCTCGCAGACAGAAACCATCCACCATCTGTTCGTTGAGTGCTCCAGACTGGTGAGACTCTTCAGCCGCCTGAAGGCGTGGTTTCAGGGCTTAGGAGAACACTTTTCTTTCTGTCTTTTTATCTATGGTCCAAACTACTCTGCTAAAAACAAATCTGTCCACACACTAATGAATTTCCATTCAGGACTGGCCAAACTAGCAATTTGGAAAAGGAGGAAAAACCGTGTGAGGGGTGAAGGGTCAGAGGACGTGAGCTTGATGCTGACGGGGCTGCTGGCTGCTCGGCTCAGGGTGGAATTTGGCTTCTACAGACTGACAAAGAAAACTCTTTGTGATTATATTTTATAATAATTTATAATTTATATTTGGGCTCTGAACGACGTTCTGTGTTCAGTCAGAGACAATGCTCTGGTTCTCAACTCAGGATTTGTGTTTTTCTTTAGTTTTTGGTTTTGTTTGGTTGATTTTTTTGCATGAATGAAGTTTGTTTTGATAAACAGTAAAACTGTAATCTCTCTCTCTCTCTCTCTCTCTCTCTCTCTCTGTCTCCCCCCCCCCCCCCCCAGACCTCGGTACGCTCTGCTGGATGAGTGTACGAGCGCCGTGAGCATCGACGTGGAGGGAAGCATCTTCCAGGCTGCAAAGGATGCTGGGATAGCTCTGCTGTCAATCACACACAGACCCTCTCTGTGGTCAGTACACACACACAGTTTGTGTTATCATTAAATAAATATAATATATAGTATATGTATTGTTGGAGGTTATTGCTAGTAACATATTACATGTATGTTATAAAGACTGTTAGAGGTTATTGATATTAACATATTACATGTATGTTATAAAGACTGTTAGAGGTTATTGATAGTAACATATTACATGTATGTTATAAAGACTGTTAGAGGTTATAGATAGTAACATAGTACATGTATGTTATGAAGACTTAGAGGTTATAGATAGTAACATATTACATGTATGTTATAAAGACTGTTAGAGGTTATAGATAGTAACATTGTACATGTATGTTATAAAGACTGTTAGAGGTTATAGATAGTAACATATTACATGTATGTTATAAAGACTGTTGGAGGTTATTGATAGTAACATATTACATGTATGTTATAAAGACTGTTGGAGGTTATAGATAGTAACATAGTACATGTATGTTATAAAGACCGTTAGAGGTTATAGATAGTAACATAGTACATGTATGTTATAAAGACCGTTAGAGGTTATAGATAGTAACATAGTACATGTATGTTATAAAGACCGTTAGAGGTTATAGATAGTAACATAGTACATGTATGTTATAAAGACTGTTGGAGGTTATTGATAGTAACATATTACATGTATGTTATAAAGACTGTTAGAGGTTATTGATATTAACATATTACATGTACGTTATAAAGACTGTTAGAGGTTATTGATAGTAACATATTACATGTATGTTATAAAGACTTAGAGGTTATAGATAGTAACATATTACATGTATGTTATAAAGACTGTTAGAGGTTATTGATAGTAACATATTACATGTATGTTATAAAGACTGTTAGAGGTTATAGATAGTAACAGTACATGTATGTTATAAAGACCGTTAGAGGTTATAGATAGTAACATATTACATGTATGTTATAAAGACCATTAGAGGTTATAGATAGTAACATATTACATGTATGTTATAAAGACTGTTAGAGGTTATTGATAGTAACATATTACATGTATGTTATAAAGACTGTTAGAGGTTATAGATAGTAACAGTACATGTATGTTATAAAGACCGTTAGAGGTTATAGATAGTAACATATTACATGTATGTTATAAAGACTGTTAGAGGTTATAGATAGTAACATCGTACATGTATGTTATAAAGACTGTTAGAGGTTATAGATAGTAACATCGTACATGTATGTTATAAAGACTGTTAGAGGTTATATATAGTAACATAGTACATGTATGTTATTAAGACTGTTAGAGGTTATTGATAGTAACATATTACATGTATGTTATAAAGACTGTTAGAGGTTATAGATAGTAACATAGTACATGTATGTTATAAAGACTGTTGGAGGTTATTGATAGTAACATATTACATGTATGTTATAAAGACTGTTAGAGGTTATAGATAGTAACATATTACATGTATGTTATAAAGACTGTTAGAGGTTATAGATAGTAACATATTACATGTATGTTATAAAGACTGTTAGAGGTTATAGATAGTAACATAGTACATGTATGTTATAAAGACTGTTAGAGGTTATAGATAGTAACATAGTACATGTATGTTATAAAGACTGTTAGAGGTTATAGGGTGATAGTGTTTGACTGGTGTTAATGTCTGATAATTTAAGTGTTTTTGTTCTCCTCTTCCTCCTCCAACAGGAAGTACCACTCTCACCTGCTTCAGTTTGATGGAGAAGGAGGATGGAAGTTTGAACCTCCTGATGCGTCCACCCGTCTCTCTCTGCAGGTCTGTCTCTGGTGTTTAAATCAAACCATCCTCACTTCCTGTCCTGTGACTGTGGACTCATGAGTCCACATGAGTCCTCATGTGGACTCATGAGTCCTCATGTGGACTCATGAGTCCTCATGTGGACTCATGTGGACTCATGAGTCCTCATGTGGACTCATGAGTCCTCATGTGGACTCATGAGGACTCATGAGGACTCATGAGGTCATTAGATCTACAGATAGTTAGTAGTAATAGCCAGTACTCACCAGTACACACTACCAGTACTACTACATCTTCATCTTCCTCCTCTTCATCAGCTCATTCGTCTGATTTATAATAACGATGAGAGGAAACAACCAATCAGTGGCTTCTATCTGTGTCATCAGTGTGCGTGTCATTAAACTTTATTTAAACTTTGTTTAGATCTATCAGGAGCGTGTTTGCTTATCAGTAAATATGAAAAACTACATTATTAACGTCAATAGAATTATTAATGTCGGTGAGATTATTAACGATTATTAATAATAACGGGGCTCCACCCTGAGATCAGAGACCAATAACCAGACTATAGACTAAGTCTCATAGTTAGTGTTCACTCACAGTGTGAACAGTCTGAGTGCTGTTACACATCCAGAGTGAACAGTGAAGGTTTGATATCAGCTGTTATCACAACACATGAACACATGAACCACACACAGCTGCTCTTTAGAGTAGAACAGAGTTTATTAACTTCTAATAATAATGATCAAATCAAATAATATCTAAAACTAACAACAACTATTATACAATTATGAGCACGCTGTCTAACATCAACAATCTGTGGTGAGTGTGTGTGTGTGGGGGGGGGGGGGGGGGGAGAAGCGAGATACTACCCAAAAATGGCGAATTTAGTCTCGTACGTGACCACGCAAGACTACAAATAGGTGGTGGGGCCACGATAGAGGTCGCGTTTACCACGTGTGTGTGAGATGGGTAGCAAACCTAAAGGAACACTCAAAACAAGGCAGATCCTCACTGTCGCAGTAAAATACAGAGATTAATATTTATCACACAGAAACCCAACTGGCAAACTCAGATTCAGCCGTGGTTCTGATCTTTTAACTGATAAAGTCACAATTACAACCTCACTCACAGTGATGATCTAACACAACACTGTTACAGCAGTATGGAACACAACAGTAGTTTTTAAACAATACTAACGGAACTGTTCGTAAACACACAAGAACACGTTATAACAATTCAGTAACCTTAAAACAACACAAAACAAGGTAATAAACACACTATGACCTAACTCTGCCCAGACACAAGCCTCTTACTGTGGGATGACTTCTTAATGGTTGATGTGCTTCTTCGAGTTTCTTGGTTAAACTCTGGAAGTGAAGGGAATTCTCATCCTTACAACCGGAAAAATGTTGCCGTTAACGGGGAGAGAACGGGTCATAGAAGTTATCCGTTCTCTCCTTCAGGATCCAAACAAACAGACCGTCTATTGATCGTCCAGCGAAGTTAAGACCTGTTCTTAGGTTCTCTTAAAAACAACGTAGTGCCTCCTTTCATCCACTTGAGTCAGACGGGACGGCGGTGACCTGGAAGTGACGCTGGTTTTTATAGATTCTTTATAGATTCTGTGTCAGACCGTAGAACATGGAATCCTTGTTAGTCTGTGGCTCTCGTCCAATGAGATCTCAGAGTTGAGTTTGGAACAAAATGCACACGTAGGTGAGACTTAACGTCTGACGGGGTCTAGTGTGAATTTAACTCACATCAGGCTGTTCATTATCCTGTAGGCCCAACTCTCTACTCTCTGTGTTCACACCACATGGTGGAGTCCCAACACTTTGTTTACATGTGTTTCCTGTTTCAGGACGAGAAACAACGTCTGGAGAATCAGCTGTCCGGGATTCCCAAGATGCAACAGAGACTCACTGAACTGTGTGTCCTGCTGGGGGAGAGGGAGGATGGCAGAGAGGAGGAGGAGAAAGGGTGAGAAAGAGACAGGAGGAGAAGAAGCACCACAGAAGAAGAGGAGTCTCCTCAGGTGAACTGGTCTGTGATGGTTCTCCTTTTGACCAGAATAATCAATAAATAGATTAATAACTATGAATGTAATCACATACTGATCAATAAATATCATTCTGTTTTCACCTGGAATCACACGACGGCATCCAAATACCTCAACTGATTGATTTAAGGGGCGACCGTGGCTCACTGGGTTAAGAGGGTTGTCTGGTCAAATGCAGAGACAAATTTCCCCCGTACCGGGATAAATATAGTGTAATTTTAAAAAAAGTATACGGTTTCAATATTTTCACTTTATGTTTGAAGTTAAACTATTTAACGTTTACAGTGAAGCAGATGGAGGTAGAATGATGCTACACATTAGTACTATTACTATAATACTGACATCACATAATAGAGTTATGTGTTTTATGTGCAGATTAATTCAAACGTGATCAATGATCATCAGTGGATCAATGACTCTGCTCAGCTGTGATTGGCTGAGAACACAGGTGACCTACACTCAGCTCTGTACCTGAACGCATCCTGTGTGATGAACATTATCATGTTTCCATGGTTAGTCACATGACTCAGGTTCACTTGTGCCAATTAAATATTTTATTGTTTGTAAAATCTATATTTTATCTATCTAGATATGTTTATATCGATGATGACTTTATTCAGTCATAATGAAAACCTCTATTTGTCCAGTGCTTTTCAAAATAAAGTTATCATGAAGGAACAGAAAACAAATGACTTGGAGTTTTGTGTTTTATAAATATAAATATTTATGATGAATTCAATTTATTTGGTTTAGCCCAAAATCACAAATTCTCCTCAGAGTTCTTTACAATCTGTACACATATGACATCCTCTGACCTTACACCCTCACATCGGGACCCTCTATCAGGATGAAGTGTGATGTCATGTTTACAGAATGAACAACATAACAGTTCCAACACATTCAATGTATAATATTGATAGAAACATTATGACTGCTAGCCCTAACTATAAACCTGAACCAGCCCTTACTATAAACCTGAACCAGCCCTCACTATAAACCTGAACCAGCCCTAACTATAAACCTGATCCAGCCCTTACTATAAACCTGAACTAGCCCTAACTATAAACCTGATCCAGCCCTTACTATAAACCTGAACTAGCCCTAACTATAAACCTGAACCAGTCCTAACTATAAACCTGAACAAGAATATGAATTAGAACCGAGTACTTTATGATTATATTAAAGTACTTTAATGAAGTATTTAGTGAACCTGAACCTGAAATATTTATAAATATATAAATATGTATATATACATATATGTATGTAAATATATACTATATATACATATATGGTGTATATTTATATATATATATATATATATATATATACATATATATAGTATATATATATAGTATATATATACTATATATATATATATACTATATATATAGTATATAGTATATATATATAGTATATATATATAGTATATATATATACTATATATATACTATATATATATAGTATATATATATAGTATATATATATATATACTATATATATATATGTAAACTGTATATAGACTGTATATATATACTGTTTATATAGTATCACACGTGACGCAGCAGGTTGTTGGTTCGATTCCCCGCTGAGGACTGGTAGAAAAGCCCCCTGGCGCCGCGCGGAGCGGGGCGGGGTCTCTGGACCTGTTGAGCGGCTCTCGGTGCGGATCGTGCAGGTTCGTGTCTCTGCTGGACTCTGCGGGTTTCTGGAGGTCTCATCGGACCGGGTGGACTGATCCCCGTGCTCAGGTGAGTCTGACCCGGTTCACGCTGACCCCCTTTAAGGCTCGTCCCGAAGCTGAAGCTGCTGCAGGAAGGAAGGAGCGTGTGTGAGTCAGGCGTGTCTGACAGCCACGCGCCGGACTCCTTTTAGAAATGCGACTGTTTAAATGTTCTCCTTGTTCTTCGCTTTCTACCTGCGGAGAGAAACGACTGAATGTTTTTATGGAACATGTCGAGACGTTCTTTCATTCGGACATAACAGTTTGAGTCAGTGTGAGCTTTCACGGCCGCTTGAGTTCAAACAGCCGTTAAAGACGCAGCGGAGCCGCGAGTCTCAAAGTGACGCTTTCTGTGACGGTGTCCGGTCGGTGGGTTGTGATCGAGCCCAATGTAACAGCTGAGGTTTAAATCCGGGTTTTACTTTAGTTCGTTTTGTGTCATAGTGTGTGTGTGTGTGTGTGTGTGTGTGTGTGTGTTGGGTGTTCCCAGCCTGTCCTGGCTCAGCCCGCAGCCTCATACTGAATAGCTGACATTCCAACACACACGCACACGCACGAACACACACACGCACACACACACACCCACACACACTCGCTCACACACACACACACACACACACACACACACACACACACACACACACACACAGGAAGAAGAACCTGCTCAGAGTCACAAAGTGAACAAAACAAACGGTCACATGACATAAAGAATGTGTTAATAATAATAATCAGTAGTTTTTTTATCTGTCTGTCTTCTTGTTGATTTAATCTATAAATCGTTAGTATACGGTATATATATTATATATATATTAGTGCTGGACAACGATTAAAATATTTAATCGCGATTAATGTCATTGTTATGGCAAAGTTCAATAATGAATTAAAAAAGTAGTATATTGCGCACTTTTATTTTAACAGTACTGCTATATGAACAAAAGGGCAATAACATTTGGTTTGTAAACACTTATTAAAACAAATAAGGTTATTTTTAACAGCAGTATTCTCTTTACACAGTAGTGATCATATTCCTTATATTATATCATTCTTATATCATATGTATATTTTCCCTTTAACTCACGAGATGCAGCATGTTTTATACTTAATGTGAATATAATTCATACTTTGTTGGCATTTTATTCTGAAAACCGGATGTTCGTCTGAAGAAACCGGATGTTGTCTCACGTTAATCTTTCCGCTAACTTTCAAAGTCCTTCGCTCGCTCCCGATCTGTGCCGTTTGAATGCGTTTACCGTGAATGTCAGCATATAGGTGCACTAACATGTAAGTGTCTGCTGACTTTACCGCAGGATGTCCAGTAGTCTCCAGGCAGAGCAACAGCTGGTGCTCGTTGTAACGCCGCTTGTCTTGCTTTTGTTTATCTAAACGTCTCCCACACGCTGCATCAACGGAGTCTGCTGAAGACTTCCTCCACGGACTTTCAAAATAAAAAAAATGCGTTAACGCGCTATAAAATAATTGTCAGTGTCAATTAATGAATGCGTTAACATGATAATAACGCGTTAACTTGCCCAGCACTAATATATACATATACATATATATATATATATACACATGTGTATATATATACACACACATGTATATATACAGGTGCTGGTCATATAATTAGAATATCATCAAAAAGTTGATTTATTTCACTAATTCCATTCAAAAAGTGAAACTTGTCTATTATATTCATTCATTACACACAGACTGATATATTTCAAATATTTATCTCTTTTAATTTTGATAATTATAACTGACAACTAAGGAAAATCCCAAATTCAGTATCTCAGAAAATTTGAATATTGTGAAAAGGTTCAATATTGAAGACACCCGGTGCCACACTCTAATCAGCTAATGAACTCAAAACACCTGCAAAGGCCTTTAAATGGTCTCTCAGTCTAGTTCTGTAGGCTACACAATCATGGGGAAGACTGCTGACTTGACAGTTGTCCAAAAGACGACCATTGACACCTTGCACAAGGAGGGCAAGACACAAAAGGTCATTGCAAAAGAGGCTGGCTGTTCACAGAGCTCTGTGTCCAAGCACATTAATAGAGAGGCGAAGGGAAGGAAAAGATGTGGTAGAAAAAAGTGTACAAGCAATAGGGATAACCGCACCCTGGAGAGGATTGTGAAACAAAACCCATTCAAAAATGTGGGGGAGATTCAGAAAGAGTGGACTGCAGCTGGAGTCAGTGCTTCAAGAACCACTACGCACAGACGTATGCAAGACATGGGTTTCAGCTGTCGCATTCCTTGTGTCAAGCCACTCTTGAACAACAGACAGCGTCAGAAGCGTCTCGCCTGGGCTAAAGACAAAAAGGACTGGACTGCTGCTGAGTGGTCCAAAGTTATGTTCTCTGATGAAAGTAAATTTTGCATTTCCTTTGGAAATCAGGGTCCCAGAGTCTGGAGAAAGAGAGGAGAGACACACAATCCACGTTGCTTGAGGTCCAGTGTAAAGTTGCCACAGTCAGTGATGGTTTGGGGTGCCATGTCATCTGCTGGTGTTGGTCCACTGTGTTTTCTGAGGTCCAAGGTCAACGCAGCCGTATACCAGGAAGTTTTAGAGCACTTCATGCTTCCTGCTGCTGACCAACTTTATGGAGATGCAGATTTCATTTTCCAACAGGACTTGGCACCTGCACACAGTGCCAAAGCAACCAGTACCTGGTTTAAGGACCATGGTATCCCTGTTCTTAATTGGCCAGCAAACTCGCCTGACCTTAACCCCATAGAAAATCGATGGGGTATTGTGAAGAGGATGATGCGAAATGCCAGACCCAACAATGCAGAAGAGCTGAAAGCCACTATCAGAGCAACCTGGGCTCTCATAACACCTGAGCAGTGCCACAGACTGATCGACTCCATGCCACGCCGCATTGCTGCAGTAATTCAGGCAAAAGGAGCCCCAACTAAGTATTGAGTGCTGTACATGCTCATACTTTTCATGTTCATACTTTTCAGTTGGCCAAGATTTCTAAAAATCCTTTCTTTGTATTGGTCTTAAGTAATATTCTAATTTTCTGAGATACTGAATTTGGGATTTTCCTTAGTTGTCAGTTATAAGCATCAAAATTAAAAGAAATAAACATTTGAAATATATCAGTCTGTGTGTAATGAATGAATATAATAGACAAGTTTCACTTTTTGAATGGAATTAGTGAAATAAATCAACTTTTTGATGATATTCTAATTATATGACCAGCACCTGTGTATATATATATATACACATGTGTATATATATATATACACATGTGTGTATATATATATATATATATATGTATATGTATATATTAGTGCTGGGCAAATTAACGCGTTATTATCACGTTAACGCATTCATTAATTGACGCTGACAATTATTTTATAGCGCGTTAACGCATTTTAACACACGTGTTCTGACATCTTTTACAGCATAGTCACCAACAATCAGAGTCTCAGGCCCAGTCATTAGCTTTACCTGTGGCCTTTTACTCTCACATTTACTCTCAGTTCTTACTCTGCTTTGAGGAGATAGCTGCTTATCCAGGTCATCAGATGGAGATTTAGGATCCTGCGACAATGGAGCAAATCTGTTTTGAAGTTGTAGGCTTGGTTGTTGTGGAGGTTTTTTGCAGGTTTTACTTTTCTCAGCTGTCCTTGGCTTTGTCCGTCTGAGTGCAGGGGTTGAGGAGGAGTTCTGCCTGTGTGCTAGTGCAGGCCAGCCAGTCGCATCACAAACCTCAGGGCGCTGGGCTCTGCCTGTTAGTCCTCCCACATCCTGAGGGTATGATTTTCTCTTCGGCTTTGCACCGAGAGAGTTCCAGGGAGGACTACCATTTGAAGATTCATTATCTGCTCTCTCCTCCTGTTTCTTGGTAGGTGCTAGTTAGCTGCGTCTTAGCTTGTGTTTGTCCAGTGTTTAGAGTCCATGGTAAAGTGGTATCATTCCCACACAGTCCATCTACCTCCACGTTCACTTCTAGTCGGTGGATTTTTGTTTCCAAGACTGCAATCTTCTGCAGGAGTTTGTGGTAGTCGTCCGTGGAGAAGGGAGGCATCTTGCTGCTACTTAGCTTTAGCTTAGCTGCTAGTTAGCATTAGCTAACAACCCAAATAGCTCGACAACTTTCTGGATTCGTCTTCACTCAAACGTTGAAGAGTGATATATGTGATATATCTGGCAAATTGAATAGATTTCAAACAAGTTGTAAATCCACTTACTAGCTTCTTCTAGAGCTTTAACTGCGACACCACTCGCAAAAGGAGGAGGAGCTTAAAACAAGCTGCACTGGAAGCAGAGCAACTGAGGAAGACAGGAGCTGTGCAATGAGATAAGATAATGGGGAAAATATTATAATACATGTAGTGTATTTAACAAACATTATTAAATTATTGAATAGATATAACTTTGTGATTGTGTTTAGGCCAGCAGAGAAGGCCTTGAAGGCCCTGACGGCCCACCACTGTCAGATGTCATTGGTTGTTTTCTGAATGAGGTCATGTGACCTGGAGGAAGTAGCACCAGTGACATCATCATCATCATCATCATCAGTGACATCATCGTCTGTGTGATGAAGATTATTTAACTGAAATGTCCATTTGACTAATCTGAAGGATTGAGACCAGATTCAGATTAGTGTGTAATCAGCTCTCTCTCTCTCACACACACACACACACACACACACACACACACACACACACAGTGTCAACGTGTGTAATCTGCAGGTTTAGCTCAGCGTCTTCACACAGTCTGAAAACCAGAAGACAGATCCTCAACCAGCTGACTGAGACCCTGAAGAGAATCTGAAAACTGGTCTGAGATCAGATTGAACATCAACAAACTTTCCTCTGTGTGTGTGTGCGTGTGTGTGTGTGTGTGTGTGATACATTTCTGATACAATCTGCTCGACCATCTGTTTAACTCAACTTCACCATGTTCTGTGTGTGTGTTCACATATAGAACAGGTGCTGTGTGTGTGTTACTGTATTGTAGTTGAGTGCGTGTTACTGTGTTGCTGTTTGTTACTGTGTGTGTTACTGTGTGTGTGTTACTGTGTGTGTTACAGTGTGTGTTACAGTGTGTGTGTTACTGTATTGTAGTTGAGTGTGTGTTACTGTGTGTGTGTGTTACTGTGTTGTAGTTGAGTGCGTGTTACTGTGTTGCTGTTTGTTACAGTGTGTGTTACTGTGTGTGTTACTGTGTTGTAGTTGAGTGCGTGTTACTGTGTTGCTGTTTGTTACTGTGTGTGTTACAGTGTGTGTGTGTGTGTGTGTAGTTCATCTCAACCCAAATCAGACTTCATTGTTTCTTCGTTACAACCAACCGAAGGATCCGTCATGGAGTCTAACCGTCTTTGGGGGACCCTGGTTCTGATCAACTGGGGTACTCAGCAGGGTTTCAAATTGAAATCCTATGACATCATCAAATTAAATAATGTTTATTTAGTCAGAGTACTTTAAAAAAACTACTCCTAAAAATAGTTTTTGTTACATTTTTTTCATCAGAAGGAAACGAGGAGAGAAGTTGTTGACTTTGTTGATGTTTCCTCAGAGCTGCTCCTTCCTTTTTTACTTTGTCACTTTGTTACTTTGTCACTTTGTCACTTTGTTACTTTGTTACTTTGTTACTTTATCTAACTACATTTTACTTTAAGGTGCAAGATATCAAGGAATCATCCTCAATCCAGGAACACCGACATGCAGGCTCGCATGCAGGCTCACATGCACTCAAATGATGTTTAATACTTGACATAGATGATAGTTATTGATCAGATATTAATGATCTTTAAAGTTACAGTACTTATATATAAATTAAATATTCTTGTATTGTAAATATAGTAAATATTTGTGACTTCCTTGTTGTAGATCAGACCTGGTTCCAGATCAGATCAGGGCCCTGTTCCTCGTACGTGGCTAACTGAGTTAGCCGGATACTTTTCAGGATAAGATGACGTAGATCAGGCTTTTCGGTTCCACGAAAGCAAGTTTGGCAAAATCACCATGGCAACACATCCATAAGCTTGAACCTGCTCCAGCGCAGGCTAACTGAAGGTAGCTGGATAAGCTGCCACTCCCCCGGAAAACATGGCAGCTCCTGTCATATACGGTAGTCTAATGCGCTTGCGCATATACCGGGGGTTATACGGGAGTTCCAGAAATGCATGTAAAGTGAGACACACGGTGATCCATTAAAGCAGCTGAGCAAACTAAGAAGCCTCTATTGCATTAATGTACAGCTCCCTTCCTCAGAGATCCACTGATGAAGGAGGATATTAGTTAGATTAGCGTTTTATAGGGAGAGAGTTCTTCCACATCGCCAAGATCCGTCATCACATCATGATGACTTCCTATACGAGCGCTATCCATTCTGCCCACAAGGAATCATTTATTTACAGACCTTCTGGAGCATACATTGAACACCACACGCTGCAGCCGAGCATTGATGTCTCACACACTGGATGCAGCCTTGAGCTGTTCTGCGAGTGGTACATTGTTGGTCCGTGTACGTTTTAGTCATCTGTTTTACCGTTAATTCGGAAAAACCAAAATACGGAAATACCATGGTATTCTCGTTTTTCGTTTCAAACCAAAAACGGAAAAACCAAAGTCAAATAACGAGCCGTATTTCGTTTTTGCAAATCCCTTTTTTGTTTTTTCCTTTAAAACAAGACGCAGAGCACAACAGGTAACCCGGAACAAGAATATTTCAAAATAAAAGTGAAGGCGATATAATGACCTTATGCAAGAAATGAATACATTAATGAATGAATCTGGGCCGATGGGAGTGCGTTAGCATCAGTAGTTGACTACATGCTGTTTAATATTCATTTATCTATGTACACAGCAATAACCAACTTTTCGATGAATCGGTGCATTGTTTGATGCAATACAGTTCGTGATATAGTTTAATCAAAGTCATTTTCGTGTTCAGGGTTGTTGGCACTGATGTTTATTTTCCACCGTGCTGTTGATTTAGTGAACGTGAAGTAGATGCAGAGTCAAAGTGTTTACCATTCCTACCAGTAGATGTTTAAATGTATAAGTGTATTTAAACCATAGATTTAGTCATATTTACCTGTGCCTTTAGGTTATTGATACAGATGTATTTAATGCTGATTATTTCATCTGATATTTGATGTTTATGGTTAATTTGCATTAGTTGTATACATCATGTATTTACATGTTATATTTGTGTCATTTAAGAACTCAACATACCTACATGGAAGAGCGAGCATGTGTTCATGATCATGAGGCAATAAATATTGACAATTGAAAAAATAAAGATATTTGGTTTGTTATTGAACATTAATAATAATAATAATAATAATACATTTTATTTATATAGCGCTTTAAAAGGCACTCAAAGACACTTTACATGGTAAAAACAGAAACAATAAAAGCATTTATAATAAGAACAAAATCTACAACATGACAGTAAGAAAGAAAACATACATGACTGACTTTAGAGGTTAAAAGCAGATTTGAATAGGTGAGTTTTAAGTGCAGTTTTGAAAGTGGCGAGTGACGGAGAATGTCTGAGGTGCTGGGGCAGGGAGTTCCAGAGGGAAGGGCGAGGTTGTGGAGGGCTTTGTAAGTGATGAGGAGGATCTTGAACTGGATTCTTTGTTGTATGGGGAGCCAGTGGGGGTTTTGAAGGACTGGGGTGATGTGGTCTCTGGTGCGGGAGTGGGAGAGCAGACGGGCAGCTGAGTTCTGGATGTATTGTAGTTTATTGATGATTTTGGTGGGTGAGCCGTACAGGATGCTGTTGCAGTAGTCCAGTCGAGAGGTGATGAAGGCGAGGATGAGTGTTTCAGCGGCTGTAGAGGAGAGGGAGGGGCGGAGACGGGCGATGTTTTTGAGATGAAAGAAGACGGTTTTTGTGATGTGATTGACGTGTCGTTCATATGAGAGAGTTTGATCAAAAATGATCCCAATTATTATTATTATTATTATTATAAGCTAATAATAATTACAATAGTTATAATTGTTATTGACTTTATATTCAGATCTCGGTGTCTGAGTCTAGAAGCTCAGAACATCTAAACACGACAGACCTCAATAAATAATAATCAATAACAATAAATATTAATAAATAAGTATTTCAGCTGTTTTAGAAGGTCTTCCTCGCTGCAGGTCTGATCTGGAACCAGGTCTGATCTAGAACCAGGTCTGATCTGGAACAAGGTCTGATCTAGAACCAGGGCCCCGTTCCTCGTACGTGGTTCAACTAAGTCGATCAAATGTCCTATTAGCAGCCTAAATTAACGAGATGATTGACATCAGGCTATCTGGTTTCTCCAAGGCTGATCCTCTCAAACAGTCTCGTTAATTGGAACCAGACGATCAGGATCAGGATAATTGCGCGTGCCCGTCCTACGTCAAAAGGGAGAAGCGTCGATCACCGAAACCATGATTTTCTAACAGTACAATGTTAAATAAAGTCAAAGAAAGAGCCTCTTTTTACTCCGCTGACGAGCAGGAGATGATCATGAACGCATATGAGGAATTCAAGACCATAATCACGGCTAAATATAACACCTCCACCGCTGTGAGGGCTAGACAAGAAGCACGCAGAATATCACAGACACGTTAAATGCGTAAGTGTTGTAAATGTATCGGCTCATTTTAAAGCCTCATCACCCCAATCAATCAGATGATATGTCTTTAAATGTGCTGCTGGCAGTAGGCTTCATGAATGCATCATCCAATGAGATCTATAGCGACAATAATGATCTCAACTCTTTCAGAATAAGTAATAAAAACAAGCCCAAAGAGGTTCTAACTGATACTCATTAATATGAGGATATATGTACTGTATGCCCTCATGTATCATGTACTATATATGTGTATATACATGTATGTGTAGATTACCATATAGAACTAGCAGTTTGAATCTGTGTGTGTGAATCTGTGTGTGGGCGGATCAGTGTGTGTGTGTGTGTGTTATTCATCATCAGACATTCAATCAACTGAAGCAGTGAAGATAAATAGTGTGATTCTCTCTGTTCTTATCATGAGTCCACCTTCATCATGTTCTACAGTAATGATATGCTGGTGTACTAATAACACTGTCATATCATTATGAGTGCTTTAACCCTCATGTATGCAACGCAGCCATCAAGAGGACATGGGAGCAAGTAAACACTAACACACACACATTACTCAGAATGCTGAGTCAGTACAATATGTGCCATGGTGATGTAATGAACACATCCATAACTTTATTAAGCGCCAAATAAACTTCACCAACAGCACGGCATGCAGCGGCTTTCCCCATGTTCTCCGCATCGCCGACACTGAACAACAATGGTCCGTGTACGTTTTAATAATAATAATAATTAGGGGCGGGGGGTCTTTTGGTGATCCCAGATTAGGGTGTGGCCTCTGAACAGTTTATACACACACACACACACACACACTGTTGAGTGGAGTGTGAATGAAGCGTCCTTGATCACACCAACTGCTGTGCCCCCCCTCCTCCCCATCCCCCGTGTGTGTGTGTGATCTGATACACACACACTGTGTGTGTATCAGATCTCACACACACACACACACACCGTCTGTGTGTGTAGCCGGAGGTGATATTAATAATCCATAAAGAAGCTGGTTCCTCTCGATCGCTCCCTGTGGAGTCAACACACACACACACACACACACACACACACACCACATACACACACACACACACACCACATACACACACACACACACACCACATACACACACACACACCACATACATAAACACACACACACACACACACACCACATACACACACACACACACACACCACACACACACACACACACACACCACATACACACACACACACCACATACATAAACACACACACACACACACACACCACATACACACACACACACACACCACATACACACACACACACACACCACATACACACACACACACCACATACATAAACACACACACACACACACACACCACATACACACACACACACACACATCACATACACACACACACACACACCACATACACACACACACACACCACATACACACACACACACCACATACATAAACACACACACACACACACACACCACATACACACACACACACACACACCACATACACACACACACACACACCACATACACACACACACACACACCACATACACACACACACACCACATACATAAACACACACACACACACACACACCACATACACACACACACACACACATCACATACACACACACACACACCACATACACACACACACCACATACACACACATACACAGTTACCCAACAACCATAGCTGCACCTGCATTTAACCTAAACCTGATCCTGCATTTAACCTAAACCTGATCCTAAATCTGAACTAAACCCGATCCTGAATCTGAACTAAACCCAATCCTAAATCTGAACTAAACCTGATCCTAAATTTGAACTAAAACTGATCCTAAATCTGAACTAAAACTGATCCTAAATCTGAACTAAACCCGATCCTAAATCTGAACTAAACCTGATCCTAAATTTGAACTAAACCTGATCCTAAATCTGAACTAAAACCCGATCCTAAATTTGAACTAAACCTGATCCTAAATCTGAACTAAAACTGATCCTAAATCTGAACTAAACCCGATCCTGAATCTAAACTATACCTGATCCTAAAACTGAACTAAAACTGATCCTAAATTTGAACTAAACCCGATCCTGAATCTGAACTAAACCCAATCCTAAATCTGAACTAAACCCGATCCTGAATCTAAACTAAACCCGATCCTGAATCTAAACTAAACCCGATCCTAAATCTGAACTAAACCCGATCCTAAATCTGAACTAAACCCGATCCTGAATCTGAACTAAACCTGATCCTAAATTTGAACTAAACCCGATCCTGAATCTGAACTAAACCCGATCCTAAATTTGAACTAAACCCGATCCTAAATCTGAACTAAACCCGATCCTAAATCTGAACTAAACCCGATCCTGAATCTAAACTAAACCCGATCCTGAATCTGAACTAAACCCAATCCTAAATCTGAACTAAACCCGATCCTCAATCTAAACTAAACCCGATCCTCAATCTGAACTAAACCCGATCCTCAATCTGAACTAAACCCGATCCTAAATCTGAACGAAACCCGATCCTGAATCTGAACTAAACCCGATCCTGAATCTGAACTAAACCCGATCCTAAATCTGAACTAAACCCGATCCTGAATCTGAACTAAACCTGATCCTGAATCTGAACTGAACCCGATCCTAAATCTGATCTAAACCTGATCCTAAATTTGAACTAAACCCGATCCTGAATCTGAACTAAACCCAATCCTAAATCTGAACTAAACCTAACTCCCACATTAAACCAAGTGTTCACGTGTGATCAGATTTATATCCCCACAAGACGAGTACCCCCCCCCCCCCACACACACACACACACACACACTGCTCACCAGCTGTCTCACTGCCTGACAGACAGACAGGATGGTGTTGTGAGTATCTATAGATGGTGTTTACCCCACGTTGAGCCGATATTCTATGTTTTATATTTATTTATTCTTTGCGTTATATTTGAGGTTATATATATATATATATAGCTGGCCTGGGAACGCCTCGGGATCCCCCAGAATGAGCTGGAACATGTTGCCGGTGAGAGGGAGGTCTGGGGCAGCCTGCTGCCACCGCAACCCGACCCCGGATAAGAGGAGGAAGATGGATGGATATATATATATATATATATACCAGGTTCAGGACCAGGTCTAGGTTCAGGATCAGGAATAAAAGTGTTAAAGTTAAAGTCTCTCTGATGGTCAGGGTTTCCGTGATTACGGTCGAGGTAACCATGGTGATGAGGCGAAGAGAAGACCCCACAATGATAGAAAATCCAACTTGTGTGTGTGTGTTTTCAATCGGCTGTGATGAAATATTCTCTTTGATGTTGAAATGAAGTCAGAACGCCTGAAGAACCAGAAATAGTCAGTACAGCTGCTAGAATACCAGTTAACAGACCAGTTACAGACCAGTTAACAGACCGGTTAACAGACCGGTTTACAGACCGAATACAGACCGGTTAACAGACTGGTTAACAGACCGAATACAGACATGTAAACAGACCGAATACAGACATGTAAACAGACCACTTGGTGTACATTTTTAATCCCTGGGTTAGTCAGTAGTTTCTGACTAACTAGTTTCTGCAGGTTTTACTCTCAGGCTGCTTACGGAAGTGTGTGTGTGTGTGTATGTGTGTGTTTCCATTGCTTCAGACAGAAACACACTTCCTGTAACAAACAGCTGACTTCCTGTCTCTGTCCCGCTCTCTGCTGGACACTGTGGGGTCAACTTTATTAGCAGTAAGAGGCAGCACACTGAGCATTATGGGCAATGTAGTCAGGAAGTGAATGAGCTCTGAGTCTAGTTTGGTTCATACCTGGTTCAGGAGTCACGGTTAGGGTTACTGGGGGGACACTAAGTTCACTAAACTGGAACCCTGAACCATCTCTTTCCCAGAATGCAACGGGCCGGAAACTGACTCTACAGGGTTTGTCAGAATGTTGGACTGCCCCCCCCCCCCCCCGGTCTCAGTGTGAATGTTCAGATTACAGACCAGAATAATGATTACAGTCTGACACAGAGACACTTTAATTGGTGTCTTGGAGTGCAGCTGCACACACAAACACACAGATACAGATACACACACACACACAGAGAAAATCTCTGAAATGTTGAATAGTGTTTCAAAATAAAAGTCTCTCAGACAGAAGTTAAATACAAATGATCTATAATACAACAAAAGTATTTGATTCAATGAAACATTTGAGGTGTTTAACAGGTAAAATATTCTGTTTCTATGGAGACATAAAACAAAATAAATAAAAACACTCACTTTACTTTGAAAAGTGAAACTTCATAGATTAATAAATAATGTGATGACGTCTTCTTCCGCTTCGTCTCCATCAACACTGTCTGTGTGGGAGATGTGAGAACCTTAAAGACTCAGTGACACTTCCAGCTAAACTATGTGTGTGTGTCTCATATATGCAGATTACAGCTCTATAATGTCTCAGATAGCAGTTACAACCATCAGATTAACTCCACAGATTAGTGAATGAAGGCAGGCAGCCTAATCTACTGAGTGTTTGTGTTTGTGTGTTTCATGGTCAGGTTTAATGGGGATTAAATCCACTGGTGGCCTATTTGAAGGCTTCAGTTTTAATGTGTTTGCACAGAAAATGAAAACTAAACCGTTTGATTGAAAGAAAGCAGAAACTAGAAACAATAGAAAAGGTAAAAACCTTAGAAACAGTAGTAACATAAAAACGGTAGAAACAAAAGAAACAGTAGAAATATTAAAAACAGTACAAACTAAAGAAATGGTAGAAACATTAAAAACAGTAAAAACAAAAGAAACGGTAGAAACATTAAAAACAAAAGAAACGGTAGAAACATTAGAAACAGTAAAAACAAAAGAAACGGTAGAAACATTAAAAACAAAAACAAAAGAAACGGTAAAAACAAAAGAAACGGTAGCAACATTAAAAACAAAAACAAAAGAAACGGTAGAAACATTAGAAACAGTAAAAACAAAAGAAACGGTAGAAACCTTAAAACAGTAGAAACGGTAGAAACATTAAAAACGGTAAAAACAAAAGAAACGGTAGAAACCTTAAAAAAGGTCGAAACAAAAGAAACGGTAGAAACATTACAAAAGGTAAAAACAAAAGAAACGGTAGAAACATTAAAAACGGTAAAAACAAAAGAAACGGTAGAAACATTACAAAAGGTAAAAACAAAAGAAACGGTAGAAATATTAAAAACAGTACAAACAAAAGAAATGTTAGAAACAAAAGAAACGGTAGAAACATTAAAAACAAAAGAAATGGTAGCAACATTAAAAACAGTAAAAACAAAAGAAACGGTAGAAACATTAAAAAGGTAGAAACAAAAGAACCGGTAGAAACATTAAAACAGTAGAAATGGTAGAAACCTTAAAAAAGGTAGAAACAAAAGAAACGGTAGAAACATTACAAAAGGTAAAAACAAAAGAAACGGTAGAAATATTAAAAACAAAAGAAATGGTAGCAACATTAAAAACAGTAAAAACAAAAGAAAGGGTAGAAACAAAAGAAACGGTAGAAACATTAAAAACAAAAACAAAATAAATGGTAGAAACATTAGAAACAGTAAAAACTAAAGAAACGGTAGAAACATTAAAAAAGGTAGAAACAAAAGAAACCGTAGAAACATTAAAAATGGTAAAAACAAAAGAAATGGTAGAAACCTTAAAAAAGGTAGAAACAAAAGAAACGGTAGAAACATTAAAAACGGTAAAAACAAAAAAAACGGTAGAAACAAAAGAAACGGGAGAAACATTAAAAACGGTAGAAACAAAAGGAATGACTGACTCAGATCATGTGATCGAAGACTTCTCTGCTCAGTTTCAGTGTGTGCGTGTGTGTGAATATAGTCTGTGTGTGTGTGAGAGAAGAGTCTGTGTGTCTGTGTGACCTCCTGACCTCCACTTCCTCTGACACTCTCTCTGTTAGAGACGACTGTTAATGTGAGAACATGTACTACTACAGTATTCACTCTCTATTCATGAACTAATACTGTCCTACAGTAGTATACATAGAATACTACTGTCCTACAGAGTATTCATGTACTACTGTCCTACAGAGTATTCATGTAATACTACTGTCCTACAGAGTATTCATGTAATACTACTATCCTACAGAGTATTCATGTAATACTACTGTCCTACAGAATATTCATGTACTACTACTATCCTACAGACTCATGTAATACTACTGTCCTACAGAGTATTCATGTAATACTACTGTCCTACAGAGTATTCATGTAATACTACTATCCTACAGAGTATTCATGTAATACTACTGTCTGTGTAGAATACTACTCACCTGAAGGAGTGAAAACACGTGTTTTTCCGTTGAGGTTGTGAATGAACCAGGTTTTTATCTTCTTCTTCTGTGTTCATGTTAAAGCAGCGTGAACATGAATCAGATTAAACAGGAAGTATTGACGAGGAGGGAGGAGTCTGTAGATCATCAATCAACATCCGCACTGATTGATCAGCTGTTCATTAACTCGTTATGTTCAGCAGACAAACAGGGAGTGATTCATTGCTCCACCTCACCGTTGACCTTGAAGGCAGATGGCTGATGAAGAGTACGGAAGAGTGAGGAAGAGTGAGGAAGAATGAGGAAGAGCGAGGAAGAACGAGGAAGAGCGAGGAAGAGCGAGGAAGAACGAGGAAGAGCGAGGAAGAGCGAGGAAGAATGAGGAAGAACGAGGAAGAGCGAGGAAGAGCCTGCTCTCCACTTAGCCACAGTCGCCTGAAACATGACAACCGTAAAGAAAGAATCATGTAAAATACATAAACAACAACAACATGAAGACTAAAACCTCTGTATTGCTACAGAACAAAACTTTATTGCTTCGTTGTGTCACTGACAGCGGTGCGTCTGTGTTTGTGTTCCTACAGGAAACGCCCTCCTGATGAAGAAGGTTCCTCCTCTTCCTCTTCACTTCTCAGTCTCCACATCAGAGCTTTCCTCAACAGGTTGGTGCAACTCTGATCTATCTTTCTGTTGATGGTTACTATAGCAACCACTGACCTCAGAGACGATGATGTCGTCCATCGTTAACAGGACAGAGCTGCTGAAGTGACGTCTTTGGACAACGTTGCTCATCAGTTGATGTTTTTATCGTCAGAGTTGCTATTTGCTCTGTCTTCAGTCAGAGTTGCTGGTTGCTATATATAGACTGTTTATATATATATATACTAGTGCTGGGCAAGTTAACGCGTTATTATCGCGTGAACTTGAAATATGATCGCTGCTGCGAGACATCTGCGTTTTGAACACGTCCCCTGCATCGTTCTGTCACACTGAGTGAAGGGAACACTGCTGCTAACAACAACCTGATGTGTTTAAAGTGTTTACAAAATGTTTTGCGCAAAGTTCAATAATGAAATCAAAAGTATTGTATTGTGCACTTTTATTTTAAAGTGCTGCTCTATGAACTAAAGGTGAATAACATTGTGTGTAAACACTTTAAACACATCAGGTTGTTGTTAGCAGCAGTGTTCTCTTCACACAGCAGCAGTTCTATCTCTTCACTATCTGTGCTCAGTGTGTGACTGTGTGTGAAACGTTCCACTGCTGTGCAACAGGAACAACATGTTTCACACCTTTCATCTACATGTGTGTGTTGTGTCTTCATGACAGTCAGAGCATGTGATGCAGCTCTACTCTTCATCACTATGATGCTGTAACTCAGAGGTGATGAAGGTGACCCAGCTCTACTCTTCATCACTATGATGCTGTAACTCAGAGGTGATGAAGGTGACCCAGCGATCAAAGAATAAAGACACTTTACCCACAATTTAGGTATATTTCCCCTTTAACTCACGAGATGCAGCATGTTTTATACTTAATGTGAACATAATTCATACTTTGTTGGCATCTTATTCTGAAAACCGGATGTTCGTCTGAAGAAACCGGATGTTGTCTCACGTTCATCTTTCTGCTAACATTCAAAGTCCTTCAAACTGAGAACGAGAGCTTCGTTATAAAAAACAAATCAGACCAGACTGAAATATGTGAGTTATTAAATATAGATTTATTTATTTATTAGTCCAGTTGTTTTCTCTCTTACTTTATATTTGACTAATGTGCACAAATAGATATGATGTATAAATATTAATGATATAAAATAAATAAATAGATTTCCTCTGTTGAACACGTTTCCTCCCAATTACTGAGAGTCACCTCTCACCCCCCCCCCCCCCGCCCGTCCCCCGTCCCCCCTCCTTTCATTACCTCGCCTGGTTGGTTCGTCCACAAGCTGCTTTTCACGCTCTCTAAACATCACCCCCCCCCCCCCCTTTAAGGCCTCTTCACTCGTCCTTCATCTTTTGTTTCTGCTGCAAAGCCTCACATACCTGATGATACACACACAGACACACAGACACACACACACACACATATACACATACACACATATACACACACACATACACACATATACACATATACACACCTACACACACAGACACACATATACACACCTATACACACCTATACACACATATACACACATACACACACATACACACCTACACATTCATACACACATATACACACACAGACACACAGACACACATACAGACACACACACACAGACACACCTACACATACATACAGACACATATACACACACAGACATAGACACACACACAGACACACACACACAGACACAGACAGACACACACACACAGACACACACATACACACATATACACACACAGACATAGACACACACACACACACACACATACACACATATACACACACAGACATAGACAGACACACAGACACACAGACACACATTCACACATATACACAGACACACACACACATACACATCACATACATACACACATATACACACACAGACACACACACACAGACACACACACATTCTATATTATTTTATTTCATTTCAAGTTTTGTGTTCAAAAGAACTTTAATATATTAATATTATATTATTATTATATTTTAATATATTATTAGTGTTGATGAAAACATTTGTGAGCGACACTGTAGATATTTATATATATATAAATATATAAGATATTTTAAAATATATTTTGATCCTTTCATGAATTCCAGTTTAAATGAATTATATTATATTAATATAAATGAGTGATGATGTCATGTGGGAGCTTCAGAGCTGCTGATTGGTTCAAGTTTGGATCTTTAACGTAAACATTGATGAACTTTTCTACAGTAACTTAGACTCAGAATATATACTGTATTATATATTATATTATATATAAGTATTTCTCTGAGTATTCTGGTAAACTGCTGATCACTCCCAACAAACCAACGACATCACACTGAGTCACATGACCCTCACTTCCTCCTCCCTGTGGTGCTTCCTGTTTATAGGTCTCATCTCGTTTCACTACTTTATTAGAATGACGTCGTTTCTCCTCCGACTCGTTCACTTAGAGAATGAAGTCAGATTGTGCTTCTGATCTGGATCATAAAGACAAAGAGATGTGATTGTGAGGAGACACTTAAAGTCACATCATACACTGAATGCACCTGCTGTCTACACACACACACACTGTCAGACCTCAGGCTGTGTGTGTTTTCTCTTTGTGTGTGTGTTTGATTGATGAGTGTGTGTGTGTGTGTGTGTGTGTGTGTGTGTGTGTGTGTGTGTGTGTGTGTGTGTGTTAGAGCTCAGCTGGAAGTGTTTGTCCATCTCCCATCAGGAGCCTCATGCAATATTAATCACACACACACATGAATGAATGCATGGATGTATTGTCACATGAGGTCACACACACGCACACACACACATGTTTTACCAGCAGTGTGTTGTATCACAGATAAGATGATGCTGATAAAACACACACACAAACACACACACACTTTGTGGTTACCATGACAACCTGAACAGTTTATGATTCTGACTTGCTGTGACCTGTCAGCTGTGAACCAACAGAAAGTTGGAGACGTTGAGTGTCACCGATACAGCTGATCATCAGTGTTAATCTGGATGTCTTTGTGTTCATGTGGAGACCAGGAAGCATTTGTTACATTTCAGCCTCCAGTATGTTTCTACATTTAATGTTCATATTTAGCAGCTGCTTCCCATCATGCACAGGGGCACACATTGGGATTATTAAACTACCCACAGCAGCAGCTGATGGAGGAGAATCAAAGAGACAGATGAGCTGTGGGACTCCATCTCCATCCAGGATCTTATAAGAATTCAGAGACTTTCATCAGCAAAAATGTTACTGATATGGACAAGCCGCATGGCGTCCATGTTTGTTTTGGTACAAGAACATGTGATAGTTGGCATCCATGTTTGTTTTGGTACAAGAACACGTGATAGTTGGCGTCCATGTTTGTTTTGGTACAAGAACATGTGATAGTTGGCGTCCATGTTTGTTTTGGTACAAGAACATGTGATAGTTGGCGTCCATGTTTGTTTTGGTACAAGAACATGTGATAGTTGGCATCCATGTTTGTTTTGGTACAAGAACACGTGATAGTTGGCGTCGTCCATGTTTGTTTTGGTACAAGATCATGTGATAGTTGGCGTCCATGTTTGTTTTGGTACAAGAACATGTGATAGTTGCCGTCCATGTTTGTTTTGGTACAAGAACACGTGATAGTTGGCGTCGTCCATGTTTGTTTTGGTACAAGAACATGTGATAGTTGGCGTCCATGTTTGTTTTGGTACAAGAACGTGATAGTTGGCGTCCATGTTTGTTTTGGTACAAGAACACGTGACAGTGTTACGGTGTGATTTGTGGGGTCCTCACGGTACTTAATGTATTTTCTGGTGTATTTTCTGTTGATCCTTCTCTCTGATTGTCAAACACTAAAACGTTGTGACGTTGGATGGTTTTTGCAGCTTTCAGTTGTTGTACTCGTTTCAGCTTCACGTTTCAGCTTCACATGCAGTAACAGACAGTGTTTTATAGACGTAGACAGATTGAGGGGTGTGGTGTCCTTCAGATGAAACCATAAAATAGCAAATTACTACCCCTCCCCTCTCTCTTCCTCTCTCTTCCTCTCTCTCTCTTCCCCTCTCTCTCTTCCCCTCTCTCTCTCTAACTGCACGCCTCAAACCAGTGATTAAATATTAATGACTCTAACCCCACCCACATCTTTATCTGTGAATCTAAGCCCCGCCCCCTCTATTCTTGTTGGGACTCTCTCTCTCTGTGTCTGAATCTCTCTCTCTCTCTCTCGCACTCTCTCTCTCTCTCTGAGTCTGAATGTCTCTCGCCCTCTCTCTGACAGAACAATGTGTCGTTCACAATAATGGGATTACAGCCATCCAACTGGCTGCTCTCTCTCTCTCTCCTGTCATCCCCCCTCTCTGTCTCTCTCTCCATCTGTCTATCGGTAGTCATTCTTCCCCCCTCTCTCTCTCTCTCTCTCTCTCTCTCTCTCCCGGTGTTCAGGTTCTTTCAGTTCCTGCCGTCATTATTTTTTGGAATGAAAGAAAGACGGACTGTTTCCTGAATGAAGTAAGTGTCTCTCTCTCTCTGTGATGAGACTTTGATTGACAGCTGACTCTCCTTAATTGCGCTGTGATTGAATTAGCAGTAATGAGATTGGTGGTAGAGAGACATGTGAATAAGTTCTGCTGCTGCTTCTGAAATGTGAAACGTTCCTGTTCATCACTTCAGATGTTAAAGGTTCTGACAGATGTCTGTCTTTGAGAACATCTTGAACAAATATTACTAGTGATGTCATAAGACAAGAAAAGAAACGTTAAAAACCTAAAAGACATTTAGAGCAAAGGGCATCAATGAGGAATAGAGTCTGTTTGTCTGATCGTATGGAGGCACAGAGGAAGTAAAGCGTTCTTTATCTGAAGTTTTCTTTGGATACAAGATGTACTGAAATGATAACAAAGACAAAGTTTTCACTAATTGTCATCGGTTCTTCATCACTGATGAACATGTGAGCAGCTGGTTGAACTGTAATGATCGTTTGTATTTAAATCTAAAAGTATCGATGACAGAAAAGGAAATACTCAAATAAAGTACCTCAAATACTTAATAGCTCTAAATATCACCTTCATTGTATTATTTGATGTCTTTATGAGACGAGTGAGACAGAAAGAGGCTGATGACATTCTACTTGTTGGACATTGTGGTTATTAAATATTAATACAACATATGATAGTATTCTGTTATTTATCTGTTTAACCACTGAACCACTTAAAGACCATCAATGGATTCATTCTGTTAGTGACGGTTAGTTTGCTGTGGTGGATTTCTCTCTAATAAGATGACACATATTCAGTTATTGAACCATCAGAACCAGTTTGTGAGGAGGACTAGTGAGGAGGACCAGTGAGTTATACCAGTGAGGAGGACCAGTGAGTTATACCAGTGAGTTATACCAGTGAGGAGGACCAGTGAGTTATACCAGTGAGTTATACCAGTGAGGAGGACCAGTGAGTTATACCAGTGAGTTATACCAGTGAGTTATACCAGTGAGTTATACCAGTGAGGTGGACCAGTGAGGAGGACCAGTGAGGAGGACCAGTGAGTTATACCAGTGAGGAGGACCAGTGAGGAGGACCAGTGAGGAGGACCAGTGAGGTGGACCAGTGAGATATACCAGTGAGGAGGACCAGTGAGTTATACCAGTGAGTTATACCAGTGAGTTATACCAGTGAGGTGGACCAGTGAGGAGGACCAGTGAGTTATACCAGTGAGGAGGACCAGTGAGGTGGACCAGTGAGTTATACCAGTGAGGAGGACCAGTGAGTTATACCAGTGAGGTGGACCAGTGAGTTATACCAGTGAGTTATACCAGTGAGGTGGACCAGTGAGTTATACCAGTGAGTTATACCAGTGAGTTATACCAGTGAGGTGGACCAGTGAGGAGGACCAGTGAGGAGGACCAGTGAGGAGGACCAGTGAGGAGGACCAGTGAGGAGGACCAGTGAGTTATACCAGTGAGTTATACCAGTGAGTTATACCAGTGAGGTGGACCAGTGAGGAGGACCAGTGAGGAGGACCAGTGAGGAGGACCAGTGAGGAGGACCAGTGAGGAGGACCAGTGAGGTGGACCAGTGAGTTATACCAGTGAGGAGGACCAGTGAGTTATACCAGTGAGTTATACCAGTGAGTTATACCAGTGAGTTATACCAGTGAGGAGGACCAGTGAGGAGGACCAGTGAGGAGGACCAGTGAGTTATACCAGTGAGGAGGACCAGTGAGGAGGACCAGTGAGGAGGACCAGTGAGGAGGACCAGTGAGGAGGACCAGTGAGGAGGACCAGTGAGGTGGACCAGTGAGTTATACCAGTGAGGAGGACCAGTGAGTTATACCAGTGAGTTATACCAGTGAGGTGGACCAGTGAGGAGGACCAGTGAGGAGGACCAGTGAGTTATACCAGTGAGGAGGACCAGTGAGGAGGACCAGTGAGGTGGACCAGAGAGGAGGACCAGTGAGTTATACCAGTGAGTTATACCAGTGAGGAGGACCAGTGAGGAGGACCAGTGAGGAGGACCAGTGAGGTGGACCAGAGAGGAGGACCAGTGAGTTATACCAGTGAGTTATACCAGTGAGGTGGACCAGTGAGGAGGACCAGTGAGGAGGACCAGTGAGTTATACCAGTGAGGAGGACCAGTGAGGAGGACCAGTGAGTTATACCAGTGAGTTATACCAGTGAGGTGGACCAGTGTGGAGGACCAGTGAGTTATACCAGTGAGGAGGACCAGTGAGTTATACCAGTGAGTTATACCAGTGAGGAGGACCAGTGAGGAGGACCAGAGAGGTGGACCAGTGAGGTGAAGGGACAGAGGTTCCAAAGAAGAGGAAAGGGTGGAGAGGAGAAGGTCAGTAGCAGTATCAGGGGATAGGAGAGAGAAGGATTCAGAGTCAGGGAGAGCAGAGGTAACAGAAGAGGAAAGATCAGCCGGGGAGAGGGAGCAGAGATGACTACGGGTAGAAACCATGTGGGTAGGTGGATGAAGTACGGGGGGAGAGGAGAGGGAGTAAGACATGAAATAGTGGTCAGAGAGCTGGAGGGGAGTGACCCCCTCTGTTAGTACTGTACCCCCCCTCTATTAGTACTGTACCCCCCCTCTATTAGTACTGTACCCCCCCTCTATTAGTACTGTACCCCCCCTGTTAGTGCTGTACCCCCCTCTATTAGTACTGTACCCCCCCCCCCTCTGTTAGTACTGTACCCCCCCTCTATTAGTACTGTACCCCCCCTCTGTTAGTACTGTACCCCCCCCCCCCTCTATTAGTACTGTACCCCCCTCTATTAGTACTGTACCCCCCCTCTGTTAGTACTGTACCCCCCCTCTATTAGTACTGTACCCCCCCACCCCCCTCTGTTAGTACTGAACACGCCCCCCCCCTCTGTACTCTGTAGTTGTGTTTAATACAGTGAGTTGTGTTTATTATAGTGAGTTGTGTTTATTATAGTGAGTTGTGTTTATTACAGTGAGTTGTGTTTATTACAGTGAGTTGTGTTTAATGCAGTGAGTTGTGTTTATTATAGTGAGTTGTGTTTATTGCAGTGAGTTGTGTTTATTATAATGAGTTGTGTTTATTACAGTGAGTTGTGTTTAATACAGTGAGTTGTGTTTATTACAGTGAGTTGTGTTTATTATAGTGAGTTGTGTTTAATACAGTGAGTTGTGTTTATTATAGTGAGTTGTGTTTATTATAGTGAGTTGTGTTTATTACAGTGAGTTGTGTTTATTATAGTGAGTTGTGTTTAATACAGTGAGTTGTGTTTATTATAGTGAGTTGTGTTTATTACAGTGAGTTGTGTTTATTATAGTGAGTTGTGTTTATTACAGTGAGTTGTGTTTAATGCAGTGAGTTGTGTTTATTATAGTGAGTTGTGTTTATTGCAGTGAGTTGTGTTTAATACAGTGAGTTGTGTTTATTACAGTGAGTTGTGTTTATTATAGTGAGTTGTGTTTAATACAGTGAGTTGTGTTTATTATAGTGAGTTGTGTTTATTACAGTGAGTTGTGTTTATTATAGTGAGTTGTGTTTATTACAGTGAGTTGTGTTTAATGCAGTGAGTTGTGTTTATTATAGTGAGTTGTGTTTATTGCAGTGAGTTGTGTTTATTATAATGAGTTGTGTTTATTACAGTGAGTTGTGTTTAATACAGTGAGTTGTGTTTATTACAGTGAGTTGTGTTTATTATAGTGAGTTGTGTTTAATACAGTGAGTTGTGTTTATTATAGTGAGTTGTGTTTATTATAGTGAGTTGTGTTTATTACAGTGAGTTGTGTTTATTATAGTGAGTTGTGTTTAATACAGTGAGTTGTGTTTATTATAGTGAGTTGTGTTTATTACAGTGAGTTGTGTTTATTATAGTGAGTTGTGTTTAATACAGTGAGTTGTGTTTATTATAGTGAGTTGTGTTTATTATAGTGAGTTGTGTTTATTACAGTGAGTTGTGTTTATTATAGTGAGTTGTTTATTATAGTGAATTGTGTTTATTACAGTGAGTTGTGTTTAATACAGTGAGTTGTGTTTATTATAGTGAGTTGTGTTTAATACAGTGAGTTGTGTTTATTATAGTGAGTTGTGTTTAATACAGTGAGTTGTGTTTATTATAGTGAGTTGTGTTTATTACAGTGAGTTGTGTTTATTATAGTGAGTTGTGTTTATTACAGTGAGTTGTGTTTATTATAGTGAGTTGTGTTTATTACAGTGAGTTGTGTTTATTACAGTGAGTTGTGTTTAATACAGTGAGTTGTGTTTATTACAGTGAGTTGTGTTTAATACAGTGAGTTTGTTACTGTTTTAAACAATAAGGTGTGTTAACAGCTTGAGTGTCGATGTGAGGTGGAGGTGAACACATGTCTTGTGATCTTCTGCTGATCAAACCCACTCACACATACTCTGATAATTGAAGAGGAGGCTGCAGTGATAATATATTCGTACACACCCAGAAACACACACACACTCAGACAGATGTGTGTCTGAGGAGAAATGTGCGAACAAGCAGTGAGAGGTGATGGGCGGTAATGATATTGATGCTAATTCCTTCACTGTGTGTGTGTGTGTGTTTTGTAGTGTTTGAGTGTAGTTATTAATATTTAATGTTTGCAGTGATCAGTATTGAGTTTATGGAGGGTTTTCTCAGATCAGCCTGCTGCAGAGAACCCTGCAGTAGAATACAGTAGAAACTCTTACAGTAGAATACAGTAGAAACTCTGACAGTAGAATACGGTAAAATACATTAGAAACTCTGCCAGTAGAATACGGTAAAATACAGTAGAAACTCTGTCAGTAGAATATGGTAAAATACAGTAGAATACAGTAGAAAGTCTGACAGTAGAATATGGTAAAATACAGTAGAATACAGTAGAAAGTCTGACAGTAGAATACAGTAGAAAGTCTGACAGTAGAATACAGGAGAAACTCTGACAGTAGAATACATTAGAAACTCTGACACTAGAATACAGTAGAAACTCTGACTGTAGAATATGGTAAAATACAGTAGAAACTCTGACAGTAGAATACGGGAAAATTCAGTAGAATACAGTAGAAACTCTGACAGTAGAATACAGGAGAAACTCTGACAGTAGAATACAGGAGAATACAGGAGAAACTCACAGTAGAATACAGGAGAATACAGTAGAAACTCTGACAGTAGAATACAGGAGAAACTCTGACAGTAGAATACAGGAGAAACTCTGACAGTAGAATACAGTAGAACTGGTTCTGAACCTTTTGTAACTTAAGACTCACTTGTGACCGTCAGCTGTAATGACCAAAGAGATGTTTATGCTCACTCACCTTTGCTGAATCCAAAATGAATATATTCATATTTCTTCACCACAGGTTTGTCTCCAACATCACATTTTCCTCATAAAAACTGATCCATGTTGTTTGACTGCTTTAGAGAGAATATTCGCTAGCTAATGTTGTAAAACACGGTCGTCTTCTCATGATGATGTCATCATGGGCGTGCTGGTTTTCATTATGCTTTGCTTGAATTATTTGTATAATTTGTACAGATCTGAGGTCAGCTTGTGAAACTATTTTAATTAAGAAACCGGTGACAGTAAAACGAGTTCTACTTCTTTAGGTTACAACGTTCTTTTATTTGTCTTTGTCACAGGTTTACACACATTATAGATACGTATATATATTACATTATATTAGATAGATAGATCGACTTTATTTCAGACTCAGGGTCCATAGAGACAAATACATTAAAAAGACACAAACAATAAAAGCACGGAGGCCTAGCAATGCCTTACAAAGAGACAGCTGTACCAATGTCGCCACAGCTGGACTGGTAGCGTGTGGTACTAAACCTTATGTTGGTTAAAACAACTATGATCTCATTTTCAGAGTCATTCAGTCGACAGATGAATTTATACATGAGATTTCTTAAAACAGTTTGGAAAGTATTGACTCGTACAGCCACAAACATTTCACTAGCACTACTCCATCTCGGTCTCTTTAAAAGTATTCTCATGGCGTCATTGTAAGACTTGAAGTCTCTGGAAGCTCTTTTTTCTGTAGTTTGACCACAAGTGTGCAGTAGAGTGATGTACAATATGCTCTGAACAGAGACATCTTCACTCCATCTGTACACAGACCAAACCTGCGTGAGAGACTGTTTGCTTGTGCATACATCATACGACATTGCCTAGAAATATCTTTGTCATCGGTCATGTGTTCTGTTATAAAATGACCAAGATATTTGACTTCACCACAGACACCAAGATTATTGTCAGACAATTTGAAGTCAGGGAGGTTTAGACATTTGTCCTCTTTAGTTCGACAGATCAGGATAGCACTCTTACTGGCGTTGTATTTGATGTCATGTTCCACACCATACACAGTACGTATAGTGAGGAGCTGCTGAAGACCAGCGCTAGATGGACTAAAGATCACCAGATCATCTGCATACATGATGTGATTAACCAGAGTATTTCCAATCATGCACCCAGTATTACAGGCTTTCAGTTGCTTGGACAGATCATCAATATATAGATTAAACAGAATTGGGGACAAAATTCCCCCTTGTCGGACACCATTGCTATATTACATTACATGTTTAAATTAGAAGAAGAAGAAAAAAGAAACATATTTCTGACTTTGGTTTCGTGGGAATGAAGGTAGTGGTGGTAATATTATGGGAATATTCAAAACCAGCAGAACAGAAGTCCTGTGATCCTCCTGTCTGTCTCTCCAGACCTCAGCAGGTAGACAGGTTGTCTGCTGGGTTTATCTTCTTATGTCCTTTAGATCTTCTCACCAACATCACTGATGATCAGTTGATGGAACCAGTGATGTTCTGGTTTTAATCTGTAGAGCTCTCCTCTCCTGGACCCTGAACCTCTCGTGGTAGTTTGTGATGTTTCTGTTGCTCCTCTGATGAAGTAAACAAGAACTTCTTCAGTTTCCTTCATGAATGCAGATGTTGATGATGTTTCTTCTCCAGGATGGAGATGAGGACCACGTCAGGTTGTTGGTGATTCTCAGGACCTCAAATCTGTTCACTTGCTCCTCCTCATCTCTGTTGATGGACACAGATGTGTGTCTTCACCTCCTTGTTTCTAGAATCAACAGTCATCTCTTTAGTTTCACAGACGTTGAGCAGTTTGTTCTCTGAAGGTTGTTGATTTCCTCTCGATATAAAGTTTTATTGTCGTTAGTTTCATCTGAACACGTCAAACATAGTTCATATTTGGGGGAACAGTCGTGAACAGGAGGGAGTCGAACACATGGCCGTGAGGGGCTCCGGAGAGGAGGAGGTTCTGAAGTTCTGTTTGTGAGGAGGTCTAAGAAAGCGGCCGCGGAATGTTTTGAGTCAGTTTGATAAGAACGAGTTGAAAGCTGAACATTATTCACATAAAGTCTTTAGATAAAATGTTGCAATGCTTTAATGAAGATAAAGCAAATCAAAGTGCAGTTACTCGGTTCTAGATCAACGTGGTCCTCAATGAGTCCCTGGACTTTGTTGATCATCCTCTGATAGTAGAGACACTTCTATCCTTTAATTCTTTTGATGTTTCCCTCCTGCAGGCAGAGCTGAGCCTCTGCTGTTAATCTTCTGTTCTTCACTTATTATTCTGATCTTCTGTCCTGGATTCAACCGAACAGAATCTCTAATTCTTCTTATTCTGATCTGATCCTCCTGTCAAACATCTGTGTGTGTGTTTATATCTGCTGTCAACACAAGCAGCTTTAATCCAGATTAGAGACGGAGAGGCAGGAATAGCAGCTACAAGACAAATGGGCTCTAAAGGTTCTGTGTTCTAAACCCGACACACTGAGCAGAAAAGAGGAATTAACTCCATTCAGAACACAACGACCCAGAATCTAACAGAGAGTCCTGCTGCAGGAAACCGCTCCAAACGAGACAAAGAGACCTGCTGAGGACCAAGAAAAGTCTGTTATTGTGTCCCACATGAGTCCACATGAGTCCCACTGCTGGAGCTTCAGAGTGACTGCAGCTCTGATGTAGAAGGTCCATTAGGGACGTCTTTCATCAGACACTGGTATCCTGAATGGATCCTGTATCAGACCTTTATATGAGGTCTTCAAAACTCTAAAGTGAGTTCTCTCATAAAGGTCTTGTTGGGATCTATCAGGAGCGTGTTTGCTTATCAGCAAATATGAATAACTACATTATTAACATCAATAGAATTATTAATGTCGGTGAGATTATTAACCCCGGGGAAGACCCAGAACACGCTGGAGGGATTACATCTCCCAGCTGGCCTGGGAACGCCTCGGGATCCCCCAGAACGAGCTGGAACATGTTGCCGGTGAGAGGGAAGTCTGGGTCGGCCTGCTTGGCCTGTTGCCACCGCGACCTGACCCCGGATAAGCGGAGGAAAATGGATGGATGGATGGATGGAGATTATTACCGATTATTAATAATAACGGGGTTCCACCCTGAGATCAGAGACCAATAACCAGACTATAGACTAAGTCTCATAGTTAGTGTTCACTCACAGTGTGAACAGTCTGAGTGCTGTTACACATCCAGAGTGAACAGTGAAGGTTTGATATCAGCTGTTATCACAACACATGAACACATGAATCACACACAGCTGCTCTTTAGAGTAGAACAGAGTTTATTAACTTCTAATAATAATGATCAAATCAACTAATATCTAAAACTAACAACAACTATTATACAATTATGAGCACGCTGTCTAACATCAACAATCTGTGGGGGGGGGGGGGGCGAGAACCTCCCCAGACAATGGCGGATGTAGTCTATATGGCAGAAGATAGATAGGACTATCAAAAGTAGTGTCGTACAAACAAAACAAAAGAACCCTCAAAACCTGACATTGTTGGAAAGAGAATGTGTCCTCTTTCTCTGAAGAATGCGTTTTCTTCCTTCTGCAGGCAAGTTGTCCGCTTCGCTTCTTCAGGATCCAAAGACATCTATTGTTCGTCCAGCGAATGTAAACTATTCCTAGGTTTTCTGGTGCGTACCTCCACCTTTCATGCCAATCGAATGGCGTGGGACGGCCCAGAGCTGGAGGTGAGACAGAGTTTTATAGTTTCAGGGGCTACATCCCAAGTCTCTTACTTGTCATTTCCTCGCTCCTCGATCCTCGCTATAGTGTTCTATGCCGCCATATTAACGGCCGTCCCAAAGCTCTTATTTAGCTCTGAGGAGGGAGGAGGGAGGAGGGAGGAGGGATCTCTGAGGAGCCATGAGCGAGAACCCACCAGAACAGACTTCCAGGAAGTGTTTTAACAGCCGACACGCCCCCTCATTGTTCATCTGTCATGTGATTGGATGCTGCAGCCGATCGGACTGATGAGATTTTGTACAACATGTAAACAGTGAAGACGGATCGCAGAATAAACTCTAGTTCATATTTGATTAGGTTTGTGATTCACCATCTGGTTTAAATAAATGTTCATTGTAGTCTGAACAACAAAAGGACCACAAACAACTTTCTACATTTATTAGAAAGATTTGTGTTTTCATGATCTGATGTTTCCCTCAATAACTTTATTATGAATACAATTAAAGTCAGAGAGAGCTGGAGAGACGAAACACTTTTTACATCATTCTTGAGTGTTTGATGAGTTTTATCATTTAAGTTTAACCTGAAACATGGAGCCTAATAAAATAATGTCAGTATTCAAGAGAAACAATAATCATATTCTGGGTTATTTAATAATGACGCCACAGTCACAATTTCAAAACGTACAGACGCAAATAATTCATAAATAAGACGATCGCATTCCGCCGGTAGAAATGGATCCTGTGCTTATAAACAGAACACAGAACACAGTTTGTTAACAGACTACAGAGAGAAACACCTCTACAGTGGTGATTACTGTGTGTCTTTATTAGTTATTAGTAATATTAGTGTGGTGGAAAATTTCTAGGTTAATCGGGAGAAGAGAGTTTTTGTTCACAAATCAATAATGAAGTCATCAGAAGATTCAAAGTTGTCTTTGTCCGTTTATTCTCTTGCAAGAGGGAAGAGTGCACAACACGATACGTATTCAGCAGCATGTTGTAAAGACTTCGACTAACTGCAGGATTCACCACCGTTTTATACACGGAGAGGTCCTCTTTTGCAGATAAATCATACACAGGAGATGAGGGGCCCTCTGACACAGGTTAAAGGCTTCAGCTCATTATTTAGTTCCTGTCAGGTGTGTTCGCTGGGAACCAGTCACAGTTATCACGATTTACAACAAGTCCCTCTTTACTGCATAGTTTTGAACACACGTAAGTTTCAGGTTCACAACTCGGTCACGCAGAGGCCTTCAACATATTTTTCCCACTACATTAGTTACTGTTATTAAGTACAGTGATCATGTGAACAGACACAAACTTCTCAAAAGTCTCTCCAGCTGTTAAAGCCGACTGACAGCTGATCAGCTGTGATCAGCTGATCCTCCGTCATCAGAAACAGACGTCGCTTCACGTGACACAACTGAGGAAAGGACGTCTCATGTCTCTTAAAAGATATTTCCTCGTTCCTCTCTACTCGCATGGTTTCCTCCATGCATCCCTGGTGGGAGGGACTAAGACACAAGGAAAGGACCCAAGTGAGGGAAACGGGGATGCAGTTAAGAGACTTGGGATGAACCCTTAGAGACTTGAGATGTACCCTTAGAGACTTGAGATGTACCCTTAGAGACTTGGGATGTACCCTTAGAGACTTGGGATGAACCCAGGGACAGCAGGGCTGCAGCACAGGAAGCCCTGTGGAGTCTGTGGCTCAGGTCCAGTGAGACCTCAGAGTTGAGTTTGGATGAAAATTCACACGTAGGTGAAACTTAACGTCTCAACGAGCTTGGTGTGAATTTATCTCAAATCAGGCTGTTGACTATCCTGCAGGCCCATATAGTCTTTCTGGATTCTGCTGTAAATGTTGGATCCAACATGAAAGAGGAACATGTGGTTCCTTTAAACCTGTAGAGCTGGAAGTGAAGCAGGACCTCATGTGGTCCCGACTTTCAGACTTTTCAGTTTGATCCAAATCATAATTACAGGTGTGAAACCTCCCTGGACCAGACAGGACCAAACAGGACCAGTTGGTCTCGGTCCGGATCACTCTGAAACATGGTTTAGTTTGTTTCTAGTTTCAAAACATTTTTTGGAATGTGGTTCAAATTTTTGGACGAATTACAGGAAGTTCTAGAAGAAGAAGAACAAAAAGAGGTGGTAGCTCATGAGGACTGGATTCATACGGAGATCTGGATCACGTTCAGGAACACCTGAACCTCATCGAACCACAACCAATAATATCTTCAACATGCCACGCCCCTTCGTCTCCATGGCAACCACGACAATGACAGAGGATGAGGTGTTTGTGTTTAAATGGCTCATTGTGTCACCACGGCAACAAATTGACTTCCTGTTGGGATGATGATGATGATGATGATGAAGGTGTGTGTACAGTCAGCTCTGTGACTCACAAACCGAAAAATGCCCTTTTGGGAAATTACAATTTTATTTTCTGACAACTGTGACACACACACACATTACATCACAGCGGGACTGTGTGTGTGTGTGTGTCACAGTTGTCACTTTCCCTCGTCCCTATCCTCATGTCTCTGAGCGGCGAAAAATATTCATGAGCTCACCAGGGGAGTGTGTGTGTGTGTGCGTGTGTGAATAATAATAAAGCAGAACAAACGACAAAATAATCCTGAAGCAGGAAAAAAGACAAAGAAGGAAAAACAAAGACATAACTGAGTCACATGGAAGTACCGCATGTAGTACTGAGTACTTCTAAAAGATACTACCGCATGTAGTACTGAGTACTTCTAAAAGATATTACCGCATGTAGTTCTGAGTACTTATAAAAGATATTACCGCATGTTGTACTGAGTACTTATAAAAGATATTACCGCATGTAGTACTGAGTACTTATAATGATATTATTCAGTCTAGTACTGAGTACCTCTACTGAGTAATCATAGTATTGTGTGTTGTACTTGGTACTTATAAATTAGTACTTTGTTAACTACTGAGTACTTCTAATAGATAGGACACTGTTCAGTACTTAGTATGTCCAATAGATAGTACTGTGTTCGTGATCTAACCTCATGTCATGTCATGACCTCATGATCTCATATTAATGCATGACCTCATGTTATCTCATGACCTCATGATCTCATGTCATCTCATGACCTCATGATCTCATGTCATCTCATGACCGCATGTTATCTCATGACCTCATGTTATCTCATGACCTCTTGATCTCATGACCTCATGTTATCTCATTACCTCTTGATCTCATGACCTCATGACTTTATGTTATCTCATGACCTCATGTTATCTCATGACCTCTTAATCTCATGACCTCATGTTATCTCATGACCTCATGACCTCTTGATCTCATGACCTCATGAGCTCATGTTATCTCATGACCTCATGTCATCTCATGACTTCATGTTATCTCATGACCTCATGTTATCTCATAACCTCATGTTAACTCATGACTTCATGTTATCTCATGACCTCATGTTATCTCATGACCTCATGATCTCATGTCATCTCATGACTTCATGTTATCTCATGACCTCATGTTATCTCATGACCTCATGTTATCTCATGACCTCATGACTTCATGTTATCTCATGACCTCATGTTATCTCATGACCTCATGTTATCTCATGACTTCATGTTATCTCATGACCTCATGTTAACTCATGACTTCATGTTATCTCATGACCTCATGTTATCTCATGACCTCATGACTTCATGTTATCTCATGACCTCATGTTAACTCATGACTTCATGCTGTATGTCATCTCTCTCTGTCTTCATCGTGTCCTGTGATGTGCTACTTCAGTAGATTAGAACCAGCGGCTCTCTAGACATTCCCACTGTGATATCGGTGTAAACTATTTTTTCAACAAAACAACCAATCAGGAACATTGATAATGAACACTGACCACGCCCACATCTGCTGTGTGCAGGTCAGTTAGTTGGAGAACGACTCTGAGAGAAAGTAGGACACAGTAAGGTAGAGTCCCTGAGAGAAGAGGAAGAAACGAACAAAGAGAAGACATTTAACTGCACACACACACACTCACATTCTCGCACACACACACACATTCTCTCTCACACACACACACACACACACACACACACACACTCACAGCTGTATGTGTGTGTGTTGGAGTCTTTGGTGTCTTTGAAGAGTCAGCAGCAAACCACAGAGATAATATGGGGGTGGAGGTGTGTGAGTGTGTGTGTGTGTGTGTGTGCGTGCGCCTGAGGTGAGGCAGCCTATAATCATCACCTCGACGTGTTGAAAGCAGCCTGTTAATTTACATACAGAGAGGAAGGGTGGGGTGGGGTGGGTTGTGGGGGGGCAGGGTTTGAAGCACAAACTGCTGCATTTAACAAAGTAAACTGCTGAATGTTCAACAAAAACGCACCAAATAACGCAGATTGATCAGCATCACTAAGCTTCAAACGTTTTGTTCCCCAGTTTATCTTGTCTCAGTGACGGCGTGTCAACAGATGCTACACACATACCGTCTTTTTAATAATAAAGTTTGGTCTTCACAGGAAGGTTCTAGGGGTTATAGAGGATGTTACAATGGTCCTGGAGGAGGTTCAAGCGGTCTAGACGATGTTACAATGGTCCTGGAGGAGGTTCAAGAGGTCTAGAGGATGTTACAATGGTCCTGGAGGAGGTTCAAGTGGTCTAGAGGATGTTACAATGGTCCTGGAGGAGGTTCAAGTGGTCTACAGGATGTTACAATGGTCCTGGAGGAGGTTCAAGCGGTCTAGAGGATGTTACAATGGTCCTGGAGGAGGTTCAAGCGGTCTAGAGGATGTTACAATGGTCCTGGAGGAGGTTCAAGAGGTCTAGAGGATGTTACAATGGTCCTGGAGGAGGTTCAAGCGGTCTAGAGGATGTTACAATGGTCCTGGAGGAGGTTCAAGAGGTCTAGAGGATGTTACAGGGCCAGTTCACACCACTTCCACTAAGTCTATCGTCTCCATAGCAACGACTTTCTGTACTTGGCTTATCAGGCTTTTTTTGCAGCTGATATTATTTGTAGCGTCTTAAAATGTGAATGATGGTGATGATACTTGCTCCAGTTTTATTTCCAGTGATGAAAGAAAGAAAACATAAAAACTGAGAGGGCTGAGAATGTGGAGGCTGGAGACAGAGATCTCCCCTCACAGCACCTCCTCTTGTAACTGACCACCTGACTCTACTACGACCTGATTGGCTGCTGAAACAGGTTACGACCCTTGCTTTCTAAAACCAGCCTCAGCCTCTCTAGTCTGGACTGGGCTTAATGGGGTCTGCTCCACTTCCATGTTTCCTTCAGAGGATACCGGAGGTCTTTGACAATGTTCCAGGTTGCTGAGGGGTTTCTAGTGATCCTTGGTTATCGTGGTCCTTGAGGAGGTACCAGAAGACCAAGTAGGTTCTAGAGGTTTTGGAGGTGGTTTCACTGGTTCATGAGAAGGTTTTAAAAGGTCTTGAAGGTCTCCGAAGAGATATGAATGTTGTATGGATGTTAGTTAAAGTCCTGATGGTCAGGTGTTACCTTGCATAATAGCTCCTCCCATCAGGGTATGAGCTGGTTCAACCAGGACCAGTTCCAAACGCTGGTGTGTGGCCGGATCTCCTGTCATGTGCAGTCGGATCTCCTGTCATGTACAGTCGGGTCTATTCTCTTATTTCTACAGTGTTTGATGAATAAATGGCGTCTCATGCAACTGCAACGTGTCAACAGCAGCCATTTCTACCGAGAGGGTTTTGGCAACAGACGGGTCTTTGGACACCCTCTCATGAAGAGGTTCTTGCAGGGAGTCAGGAGACCAGTGATGAAGAGGTTCTTGCAGGGAGTCAGGAGGCCAGTGATGCAGGCCTCCTCCTCCCCACAGAGGGAACTCCCTTTGAGCCTCTGGAGCCTCTCTGAAGAAGCTCTGCTGCTCGCACTGACCTCGATGTAGAGAGTCTGTGAACCAGCCGCCCTGTCAGACCAACTCAGGGGGGCTCCAAAGAACTTAAGTAGTTCTTCCTGTCTGTCTGGAACAACACAGAGCTGCTGGTCTTATGGGTTTTTGTGTTTGTGTGCTCTTTGATGGACAAGGGAAGCTGGTGTGCAGGATGTCTACTGCTTGTCTTTTGACCCCTGCAGGGTTGGGCGTGCTCAGAGGTTATTAAGAAGTATGTGAACCTAGCCAGTCAGGAGCAGTGTGGTCCATCTGCCCCACTGTATCCAAACAGTCCAGTCGGAGGCGGAGCCTGTGAGTTTGAACCAAATTAAAGATATTGTAATCCCAGTTCTATGAACACAGGTGGAGCCTAACCCAAACCCACCAAGAGGCCTCGCCTCTACTACGTAAAGAGAGTGTAGGATAGACTCCTGTGCCCTTAGAACCTTGGTTACAATATTGTAACCTAAGATTCAGCTTTTACTTTCAGACAGACAGACAGACAGAGTTCAGCAGATCAAACATGAATTTATTTTCTCTCTCCGAGTCTTTTTCCTCATTTTTGAGATTAACACTTCATCGCCTCCAGCTCTCTTTACACCCTCCCCCCCGTCCTTCTTCTGTCCTTCTCAGATTCTCTTTCTTCCAACTTTAAACTAATTTTACTTTCTGACAACCTACAGCTGTCTGTCTGTCTGTCTGCCTGTCTGTTCAGCTCTATGAATTACAGATGAACCTCTAGCTCTCCATCAGGCTGAAGGAGGAAGTTATTACCATGGAGACACACTGACTCTGTGTGTGTGTTTGTGTGTGCGTGCGCCTTTGTGTGTGCATGTGTGTGTCCTGAGGCCTCTCTGGGTGTTTCCCAGCATGCACTGGGGCGAGTTAGACAGAGAGTTTCTGAACCGACACACAGCAAGAGGGAGGGATGGTTGAGCGAGCACGAGTTAATCAGGAGAGAGAGAGATGAATAGCGTTTTGTATCAGAGGAACATGCAGAGTTTTATTCAGTTCACTGTTCTCTGTCTGTTACCAACAAACAACAACAACAACCTGAATCAACACTCTGATTATTGATCACAAAGAGCCTCAGGTTTTACAGAGTAAACTCTTTTCTGCTCTGTGAGGCTCTTTGGTATCACATTAAATCACAGTGTGGGCATGAAAAATATATCTCATATCATATATGAGATATATGAGGTATATGAGATATATCTGATATATGAGGTATATCAGATATATGAAATATATCAGATATGAGGTATATGAGATATATCTGATATATGAGATATATCTGATATATGAGGTATATGAGATATATCTGATATATGAGATATATCTGATATATGAGGTATATCAGATATATGAGGTATATCAGATATATGAGGTATATCAGATATATGAGGTATATGAGATATATCAGATATGAGGTATATCAGATATATCTGATATATGAGATATATCTGATATATGAGGTATATGAGATATATCTATGTGAGATATATCTGATATGAGGTATATCAGATATATGAGGTATATGAGATATATCTGATATATGAGGTATATCAGGTATATGAGATATATCAGATATATGAGATATATCTGATATATGAGGTATATGAGGTATATGAGATATATCTGATATATGAGATATATCTGATATGAGGTATATCAGATATATGAGGTATATGAGATATATCTGATATATGAGGTATATGAGATATATGAGATATATGAGGTATATGAGATATATCTGATATATGAGGTATATCAGGTATATGAGATATATCAGATATATGAGATATATCTGATATATGAGATATATCTGATATATGAGGTATATCAGATATATGAGGTATATGAGGTATGATATTTAACTTTGATTCAATTCAAGAGCCTTGATCAATAATCTGAGAATACTCCTAAAACAAAAAGGGTTTCTGAGTCTCGGTGGTTTCTGGTTGAAAGGAGTATATTTAAAGAAAATACGAGTTTGAGTCTGAAGCTGATCAGGAGAGTCTAAACCACTTCCTCCTGGGGTTCATCCTCTGGGAGACTTAAGTAAAACCAGTTAGACACCAGTTTAAACTAGTTAGACACCGGTTTAAACCAGTTTAAACAGTTAGACACCAGTTAGACACCAGTTTAAAACAGTTAGACACCAGTTTAAACAGTTAGACACCAGTTAGACACCAGTTTAAAACAGTTAGACACCAGTTTAAACAGTTAGACACTAGTGTAAACCAGTTAGTCAGGATCAGGAGAGTCTGAACCACCTCCTCCTGGGGGTTCATCCTCTGGGAGACTTAAGTAAAACCAGTTAGACACTAGTTTAAAACAGTTAGACACCAGTTTAAACTGGCATATATATATATATATATATATATATATATATATATATGTATACTGTATATTATATATGGTTCACCTGCTCAGGTGTGTTGACAGGTGAATCAGATCAGTTTCTGCTTCTGTTTCTCTGAGAAGAATACACGTTTGAAGATGTCTTTTGTCTTTTGGAATGTTGAACAAAACAAAACGTTTGAATGAATAACTCCTCCGCGAATCGCCACCTTAACGTGGTGGAGGAGTTTGAGTGGCTCAGTGATCCTGGGAGCTATGTTGTCCGGGGCAGTAGCCCCTGGTAGGGTCTCCCAAGGCAAACAGGTCTCAGGGGAGAGCCCAGAATAAGAGCGGTTCAAAATGACCCTAAGCAGCCCACGATCTTCAGCCACCTCACGCGGACCAGGGAAACCGGGGCACCCTCCCAGAGCCAGACCCAGGCTCGTCGGCGAGCGTCTGGTGGCCGGGCCTTCGCCCAAGGGGCCCGGTCGGGCTCAGCCCGAAGAAACGACATGGAGCAGCCACCCTGTGTACCCACCACCCGCAGGGACAAGCATCGGGGTCGGGTGCAATGCAGACCGGGCGGCAGGTCAGGCGGGAGGCCTGGGCGAGCTGATCACCGGCAGTATAGACTAGCTCTAGGGACGTGGAACGTAACCTTGCTAGTGGGGAAAGAGCCAGAGCTGGTGCAGGAGGTGGAGCGATACCAGCTAGATATAGTTGGACTCACCTCCACACACACCGCTGGCTCTGGAACCAAGCTCCTGGAGAGGGGTTGGACTTTGTCCTTTTCCGGAGTTGCCCAGGGTGAGAGGCGCCGGGCGGGAGTGGGGATACTCACGAGCCCCCGGCTGAGCGCCGCTGTGTTGGAGTTCTCCCCGGAGAACGAGAGGGTCGCCTCCATGCGCCTACGGGTTGCAGAGAGCAAGGCTCTGACTGTGGTTTGTGCTTATGCACCAAACAGCAGTTCGGAGTATCCGGCCTTCTTGGAGTCAGTGGGAGGGGTCCTGGAAAGGGCGCCTCCTGCCGACTCCATAGTTCTCCTGGGGGACTTCAACGCTCACGTGGGCAATGACGGAGAAACCTGGCGGGGGTGATTGGGAGGAACGGCTTGCCCGATCTGAACCCGAGTGGTGTCTCGTTATTGGACTTCTGTGCTAGCCACGGTTTGGCCATAACGAACACCATGTTCGAACATAAGGTGGCTCATAAGTGTACCTGGTACCAGAACACCTTAGGCCGGAGATCAATGATCGACTTTGTAATCGTATCACCTGATCTGCGGCCGTATGTCTTGGACACTCGGGTGAAGAGAGGAGCAGAGCTGTCAACTGATCACCACCTGGTGGTGAGTTGGATCAGATGGCAGGGGAACCGGTTGGAAAGACCCGGCAAGCCCAAATGTATAGTGAGAGTGAACTGGGAACGTCTGCCGGAGGACCCTGTCAGGGAGGTCTTTAACTCCCACCTCCGGAAGAACTTCTCACACATCCCGAGGGAGGTTGGGGACACGGAATCCGAATGGACCATGTTCAAAGCCTCTATTGTGGACGCAGCCGCTAGGAGCTGTGGCCGGAAGGTTATCGGTGCCTGTCGTGGCGGCAACCCGAGAACCCGGTGGTGGACACCGGAGGTGAGGAAAGCCGTCAAGCTGAAGAAGGAGACCTTCAAGGCTGGTTGGCCCAGGGGTCTCCTGAAGCAGCTGAGAGGTTCCCGGCAGGCCAGAAGGGCTGCAGCTTCGGTGGTCACGGATGCTAAAATTCGGGCATGGGAGGAGGGATTATATCGCCCAGCTGGCCTGGGAACACCTCGGGATCCCCCAGAATGAGCTGGAACATGTTGCCGGGGAGAGGGAAGTCTGGGTCAGCCTGCTTGGCCTGCTGCCACCGCGACCCGACCCCGGATAAGAGGAGGAAAATGGATGGATGGATGGATGAATGAATAAATTAACTTTATATATATATCTGATGCTGTTTTAATACACCTGCTGCTCTGCTGAGTTTAACATCTCTCTCTTTCTCTCACCTGTTACAGGTAAAGAGGAGCAGCCATGTTGGCCTCCTCCATCCCCCCATCACTCCTCCTTCTCCTCCTCCTCCCCCCCCCCTCCCTCCCACCCTGCCGATGTCATTGTGACCCCAGACCCCGTGGTGTGGTGGGTGGAGGAGCATGGAGCCCCCCTCTCTCACCTGGTGCTGGAGGCGGGGCATCTCTATGTGGGCGGAGTCGACCACCTGTACCAGCTGACCTCTGACCTGGAGGTGATGTCACACGTGAGGACCGGCCCTCACCTGGACTCCCCCGACTGCCTCCCCCCCATCGTCCCACAGGAATGCTCCTCGGCCACGCCCACTCACAACCATAACAAACTGCTGCTGGTGGAGGCGGGGCAGGGGGCGGGGCCTGGGAGCCTGATCGTCTGTGGTTCACTCTTTCAAGGGATCTGTGATAAAAGGTAACTCAGTTTACATGATGTCGTCAGTTTGAAGCTGTTCCTCACACTGTCCAGGTGTTAGTACCTGTGTGACCTGTTACTCTGTCCAGGTTTTAGGATATAGGACCTTGATGAGAGAGTGCGGTCGCTTTACTGCTTGCTCTTGCCTCTGCTTGCATTTTCTTGCTTCAATTTGCCAGATATATCACATATATCACTCTTCAACGTTTGCGTGAAGACAAATCCAGAAAGTTGTCGAGCTATTTGGGTTGTTAGCTAATGCTAACTAGCAGCTAAGCTAAAGCTAAGTAGCAGCAAGATGCCTCCCTTCTCCACGGACGACTACCACAAACTCCTGCAGAAGATTGCAGTCTTGGAAACAAAAATCCACTGACTAGAAGTGAACGTGGAGGTAGATGGACTGTGTGGGAATGATACCACTTTACCATGGACTCAAAACACTGGACAAACACAAGCTAAGACGCAGCTAACTAGCACCTACCAAGAAACAGGAGGAGAGAGCAGATAATGAATCTTCAAATGGTAGTCCTCCCTGGAACTCTCTCGGTGCAAAGCCGAAAAGGAAATCCTACCCTCAGGATGTAGGAGGACTAACAGGCATAGCCCAGTGCCCTGAGGTTTGTGATGCGACTGGCTGGCCTGCACTAGCACACAGGCAGAACTCCTCCTCAACCCCTGCACTCAGACGGACAAAGCCAAGGACAGCTGAGAAAAGTAAAACCTGCAAAAAACCTCCACAACACCCAAGCCTCCAACTTCAAAACAGATTTGCTCCATTGTCGCAGGATCCTAAATCTCCATCTGATGACCTGGATAAGCAGCTATCTCCTCAAAGCAGAGTAAGAGCTGAGAGTAAATGTGAGAGTAAAAGGCCACAGGTAAAGCTAATGACTGGGCCTGAGACTCTGATTGTTGGTGACTATGCTGTAAAAGATGTCAGAACACTGTGCAGCAAGAATACCAAAACACTCTGCTTTCTGAAAGATATGGTCTCTAACATCGTGGCTGACCATCCCACAGTGAAGAACATCATGGTGCATACAGGAAGCTGTGATACTGTGAAACAACAGTCTGAAGTTGTGAAGCAAGACTTTATTGATCTGTTAAACACAGTCAGCTCTGTCAAGGCTGAGGTGTTTATCAGTGGTCCTCTTCCACCAGTCAGAGGAGGAGATGAAGGATTCAGCAGGCTGTCTGCACTGAACGATGGCTGTCAACTGCATGTACTGACCATTCAGTACATTTTATCAACAAGTTCTACCTTTTCTGGGAGCGCAGACATCTTTTTAAGGCACATGGAGTTTGCCTGAACAAGTCAGTTTACCTGTTTACCTCTAAACCTATTTTTCTTCCTGCTTCATCCGTCTGTTCCTATTGCCAAGGACAAGAGGAGACTAAACAATAGGTAACCACACAGCATCGCCATGGAGACCTTACGGGAAGGATGCCCCGCCTAAGGAGATCTTATTTGCTACCGTCGAATACCGACGGTAGCAAACCGTCGGTAGCAGCAGCTACCTGTCAGTGACAGGTAGCTGCTGAGCTCCAATCCACCTGCCATGCAATCTATTTGACTCCTTTCTTACTGACAAAATTGATCAAATTAGAGAAGCAGTGAGTGCCTCCACACCAACCACAGGATGTGTGTTGTCCCATCTCTGAATAACATCCATTCAAACATCATGACACAATTTCATTCAATCGACCGTAGAAGCCTAGAAGACATGATACAACATCTGAAGTCATCCTCCTGCTGCTCGGATATTCTACCAACACACTTCTTATTAAATATTTCAAACTGCACGACCACTGATCTCTTACACATTGTAAACACATCCCTTCTCTCAGGTGTCTTCCCACAAGCCCTAAAAACCTGCAGTTATTAAACCGCTCCTAAAGAAGGCTAGTTTAGACTCCGCAACAATGAACAATGACAGAACAATATCAAACCTCCCATTGTTAAGTAAGATAATTCTTAAGCGTTCTTGGCCGTAAATAACTGCTTTGATTTCTTCAGTCAGGCTTTCGACAGCACCACAGCACTGAAACTGCTCTTGTTCAGGTTCTCAACGACATCCACTTAAACACAGACAATGGCAGAAGTTCAGTCTTAGTATTACTGGATCTCAGTGCTGCATTCGACACGGTCGACCATGACATACTCCTAGAAAGACTAAACATCTGGGTGGGACTCTCTGGCACAGCACTCAACTGGTTTGAATCCTACTTGAAGGACCGAGAATACTTTGTGTCTGTAGCTAATTACACATCAGAGCTGACTAAAATGACGTGGTGTTCCCCAAGGTTCAATACTGGGGCCTCTTCTGTTCAACATCTACATGCTTCCACTAGCTCAGATTATGGAAAACAACAAAGTGTGTTATCATAATGATGCAGACGACACACAAATCTACATAACTATATCACCAGGGGACTATAATCCCATACAAGGGCTGGGTAACTGCATTGAACAAATCAACAACTGGATGTGCCAGAATTGTCTTCAATTCAACAAAGATAAAACAGAAGTAATTGTTTTTGGTACCAAGGACGAACGATTGAAAGTCAGCGCTCAGCTTCAATCACTGATGTGAAAAACCACAAACAGCCAGAAATCTGTGTGTAGTTCTGGATTCAGACCTCAACCTGAACAGCCTCATCAAGACTATTACAAAATCAGCCTCCTATCACCTGAAGAATATATCAAGGATTAGAGGACTTATGTCTCAACAGGTAAAACTTGTCCACGCATTCATCTTCAGTAGACTGGACTACTGTAACGGTGTGTTTACAGGTCTCTGTAACAAGTCAGTCAGAACACTGCAGCTCGAGTCCTCACTAAGACCAGGAGGGTGGATCACATCACTCCAGGTCTGAGGTCTTTGCACTGGCTTCCTGTCCAACAAAGACTTTGAAATACTGCTGTTGGTTTATAAAGCACTGAATGGTTTCGGGCCAAAACACATCTCTGATCTGCTGCTACCTCATGAACCATCCCGACCCCTTAGGTCATCTGGGACCGGTCTACTTTCTGTTCCCAGAGTCAGAACTAAACATGGAGAAGCAGCGTTCAGTGTTTCTGCTCCACATATCTGGAACAAAGTCCAGAAAGCTGCAGGTCTGCTGAGACCCTCAGCTCCTCTAAATCAAGACTGAAGACTTTTCTGTTTGCTGCCTTTAATTCAACCACATTCAAGGATATTAATACATTTCTGCATTTTACTATACTACTGTATTTTATTTCTTATACTGCTTTTATTGTTTCAATGAATGTTCTTAATTGTTTTTAAATCTCCTTTTCTTTTGCCTTATGTTTTGATGCTTTTATGTTAAGCACTTTGAATTACCTTGTTGTTGAAATGTGCTATACAAATAAACTTGCCTTGCCTAGTACCTGTTATACCTGTTACTCTGTCCAGGTGTTAGTACCTATTATACCTGTTACTCTGTCCAGGTGTTAGTACCTGTTATTGTCACGGGGCATGATGAGGACTCAGACGCAGACAGTCAGGTGTAGTGAAAAAAAGGTTTTTAATGAACCAAAAACAGGGAATCCAGGGACAAGACAAAAGACGAGGGGGAAAATCCGGCAGGAAAAGGCAGAACAGGCAGACTGGAAAACCGGGAACAGGACGAGCAAAACGGGCGGGTTGGACGGGAAACAAACACAATGATCTGGCAGTGAGTGAGTGAAAGACCGGGGTTTAAATAGTGACTAGGCAGAGTGAACAGGTGAGAGTAATGAGCTGATGAGGTGAGTGTGACTGGCAGGTGCACTGAATGAACTGATTAGGTGAGTGAGGAGCTACAGAAAGAAACAAAGACACAGAACACACAGGGCAAAGCCTGATCGTGACAGTTATACCTGTTACTCTGTCCAGGTGTTAGTACCTGTGTGACCTTTCTTCTTCTCTTGTCTGTAGGAGTCTATCCAACATATCTGAGCTCCTCTATCAGACCTCTAACCCGGTGGACACTCAGTATGTCGCCGCCAATGACCCCCGAGTCTCCACCGTCGCCGTGGTGATAACCACAGAGAACAAACAGGAAGGAGGCGGGGCTAGCGGCGTGCTACACTTGATGCTGGTTGGTCGAGGCTACACCAGCAAAGGTCCCGGTGACATCCCACCAATCACGACGCGGCGTTTGTTCCCGGTGCCGCCGCCCCGCCGTGCGTTCTCTCAGGAGGAAGAGCTTGGTAAACTGGTCGTAGGAAGTTACTCCGAGTACAACAACCACTTCGTGAAGGCCGTCGCCCACAACAACCATGTGTACTTCCTGTTCTCTCGGCGGGACATGTGGCACAAGAAGGAGTACCGGACCTACGCGTCCCGGCTCTGCTCCTCAGACCGAAGCTTCTACTCCTACGTGGAGGTTCCTCTGATGTGCAGCGGATACAACCTGGCTCAGGGGGCGGGGCTAGGGAGCCACGCAGGTGAGCCCGCCCTCTTCATCGTCATGGCGGCGGGACAAGCGTCCACGCCCGTAGCGACCAATCGTTCTGCGCTGTGTGTTTATGGGATGGCGGAGCTGGACGCCATGTTGAGGCGAGCACAGGAAGTGTGTTACACTGAAGGAGGACGAGGCAGCGGAGGACAGGAAGAGGCTTACATCGAATACGCTGTGTCATCAAAATGTCTGAAGCTACCCAAGGTACACACACACACACACATGCACACACACACACACACGCATATATACACACGCACACATACTTTTAGTATGACATCATCATTGATCGATCACGTGCAGATTAACAGCTGGTTTGGTCAGAAATTTTCGCTGGTCACGTCTGTCTCACTGCTGACCTTAATACTGTGTGTGTGTGTGTGTGTGTGTGTGTGTGTGTGTGTGTGTACATGTGTCTTTGTGTATGTGTGTGTATATGAGTGTCTGTGTGTGTATATGTGTGTGTGGATTAGAGCTGTTATCTTCTGCAGCTGGATTTATCGTCAGACAGCTGTCACTCAATCACACACACACACACACACATATATACACACACACACACACACACAGTTGCAGCTGAAAGAAAAAGTTAAAATATTAAAATATCATACATGTTCATGTGATAGATGAAGTGTCTTCTGTCAGAAAACAAACATCTATCGCTCATTTATTAATAATAATATTAATTTAAACACATTCATACGGTCTGATTTATTACCAGCTGTTCTTAGTTTTAACTGTTACTTTCAACCTGAATTATGTGTTTATAATAACAATAATGTTGTTTATTATAATAATAATAATGTTGTTTATTATAATAACAATAATGTTGTTTGTTATAATAATATTGTTGTTGACATTGAACCTGTCTGTCTCTCTGTCAGAGTACCCTATGGAGGTTCATCTTGTTGTCTACTCATGTTTTGTTGTTGTTTACATTGAACCAGAACTCTCTGTCAGAGTACCCCTGTGGGGGGGAACACACCCCTAACCCGATCGCCAGCACCGTGCCGCTCCAGGCCATGCCCACTTTCACCTCCACCACCCAGCTGACTGCCGTCACCACAGCAACGGAGGCTGGACACACCATCGCCTTCCTGGGAGATGGAGAGGGGCGACTGCACAAGGTAGCACTCTTTATGCTAAGCTAAGCTAACTGTTTCACCTTTTTTCAGTCTTTATGCTAAGCTAAGCTAACCAGCTGCTTGCTGTTGCTTCATATTCACAGACATGGGAGTGCGTTTGTTCTTCTCGTCTCACAACATGTCTCATTTGAGACGTGACATCACAGTATTGAGATGTGACATCACAGTATTATTGATGTCGTGGGTCGTCCTTCAGTCACTCTGTTTGGGGTTCAGTCCAGTGCTCCTATTGGTTGGGAATTGAATGATGAGTTCATATTTAATGTCTGTACCTGAACGATTTATAACTTCTCTGAATGGTTCAAAACAATCAGCTGGGAAACACACACACACACACACACACACAAACACTTGTGCTGCGTTCAGACCAAATGTGGCGTGAATTATTCGCGCGAGTATATTACATACAAAGTCTATGCACAGATGCGATGAGACTGGAGTGACGCAAATTTGCACCCCAAATGCGTGAGATGAAATTTTTCACCTCTGCCGAAATATTCGCGTTACGCCCCGGCGTGATAGCCTATCAGCGTTGAGTTGCTTCCCCCGTCATCACTGACTTCCTGCCATTGTTGAATCAGGAAATAAATACTGTAGCCGTCTGTGTTCACCCAGAGCTCTACGATACCTCACATCAATAGAGACCAAACTATGTGTATACATGTGTGTGTGTAAACCATACGGTACAAACAATGAATAGACGCTGCCGTATTTACGCCTGTGTGATGTTATGTTGAGTGTTGGTGGAGCTGCTACAATGTTAGCTTAGCATAGCACCGATCCATCCGAGCTCCATTGAGAAAACAAGTATTTTAAAAGTTATTTGCTTGTCGTTTTGCGGAGAGAACTAACAAAGCATGAATTCAAACTTTTTACAAATTGGCATCATTACGTAGTTATTTCAGAATCCCCTTTTTGTCCATTTATTGCCGTTAAATCAGTTTGTTTAGCGTTCATACAGCTGTAGTAAACCAGCCGACGTGTGTCTCACTAGACACAGTGAACACAGCTCGATGAGATCCACGGAGCTCCTCTGGACTGTTATGAACCAGACATGACGGCGTTTAGTTTCCTGATATCTGGACTTCCACAACACGTACTAAGCAGAAATAGAGGTTATTTTTTCCACGGTTGATGGCGGAAATACGGCGCGCGATTCACACAAATTTGACCACAAATGGTCCCCGGCGTGTCGCGGCGCGTTTGGGCCGTTTGGTGTAAACACAGCATTACACACACACACACACACACACACACACACACACTGAACAGCACCTTGTAGCCTGCAGCTCTTTATCAACAGAACAACACGTACATAAACTCTCTCTCTCTCTGTCTGTGTGTGTGTGTGAGAGAGAGAGAGAGGACTAACAGAAGTTTAGCTCGGGGGGGTGGAGGAGGATGTCACAAGGGAACGTGCTCAGACTGTTGTTGTTCATTGGTCCCCTATGGGTAATGATCCAGCAGGATGCCCCTGAAACATTGAATGTGTGTTAGTGTGATTAAATATTAACAGGAAGAATCAAGATTCTGTTTAACTCACTCAGGCTCATTAACACACACACATATGTAACACACACGCATATGTAACACACACATGTAACACACACATATGTAACACACACACATATTACATTACAGTCATTTAGCAGACGCTTTTATCCAAAGCGACTTACAATTCAGAGTCTATCACATTTCCACACCGTAGGCACAACTACGGGAGCAATTTTGGGGTTAAGTGTCTTGCTCAAGGACACATCGACATGCGACTAGCGGAGCCGGGGATTGAACCGCCGACCCTCTGATTGAAAGACGGCCCTGCTATCCACTTAGCCACAGTCGCCCCACCCATAGTTACGCATATATGTAACTTATGTAACACACACATATGTAAAACACGCATATGTAACACACACACACATATGTAACACACACACACACACATAAACACACAAACATATGTAACACACACACATACACACAGTGAGATGCTCCTCATTGAGTCTGACGTCAGCTGATCAGTGATCATGTGATTTTGAACAACAGCTCCACCTGGTGGCAGCAACCCTTCTTCTTCTGTGGTCTCTGTGATCACCACATATTGATTATCTGCTACACAAACAACATGATCACGCATGTGTGTGTGTGTGTGTGTGTGTGTTTGTGTGTGTGTGCGTGTGTATGTTGCAGGTGTTGGTGCGCTCTGATTGGTCAGGAGATCTGTACGGCAGCGTGTCAGTGGACAGTGGGAGTGTCATCAGAGCCGACCTCCTATTGGACAAGAACCAGCAGCACATTTATGTGTTAACCAACAGAAGGGTGAGACAGCTTCCACCTGTCTATCTCTGTCCCTCTCTTCTCCTGTCTGTCTCTCCGCCCCTCTCTTCTTCTGTCTGTCTCTCCATCCCTCTCTTCTCCTGTCTGTCTCTCCGTCCCTCTCTTCTCCTGTCTGTCTCTCCATCCCTCTCTTCTCCTGTCTGTCTCTCCGTCTATATATTATTCTGTCTGTCTCTCCATCCCTCTCTTCTCCTGTCTTTCTCTCCGTCTATATATTATCCTGTCTGTCTCTCCGTCCCTCTCTTCTCCTGTCTGTCTCTCTGTCTATATATTATCCTGTCTGTCTCTCCGTCCCTCTCTTCTACTGTCTCTCCGTCTATATATTATCCTGTCTGTCTCTCCGTCCCTCTCTTCTCCTGTCTGTCTCTCCGTCCCTCTCATCTCCTGTCTGTCTCTCTGTCCCTCTCATCTCCTGTCTGTCTCTCTGTCCCTCTCTTCTCCTGTCTGTCTCTCCGTCCCTCTCTTCTCCTGTCTGTCTCTCCGTCCCTCTCTTCTCCTGTCTGTCTCGCCGTCCCTCTCTTCTCCTGTCTGTCTCTCTGTCTATATATTATCCTGTCTGTCTCTCCGTCCCTCTCTTCTACTGTCTGTCTCTCCGTCTATATATTATCCTGTCTGTCTCTCCGTCCCTCTCATCTCCTGTCTGTCTCTCCGTCCCTCTCATCTCCTGTCTGTCTCTCCGTCCCTCTCTTCTCCTGTCTGTCTCTCCGTCCCTCTCGTCTACTGTCTGTCTCTCCGTCTACATATTATCCTGTCTGTCTCTCCGTCCCTCTCATCTCCTGTCTGTCTCTCCGTCCCTCTCTTCTCCTGTCTGTCTCTCCGTCCCTCTCATCTCCTGTCTGTCTCTCCGTCCCTCTCTTCTACTGTCTGTCTCTCCGTCTATATATTATCCTGTCTGTCTCTCCGTCCCTCTCATCTCCTGTCTGTCTCTCCGTCCCTCTCATCTCCTGTCTGTCTCTCCGTCGCTCTCTTCTCCTGTCTGTCTCTCCGTCCCTCTCTTCTCCTGTCTGTCTCTCAGTCCCCCTCTTCTCCTGTCTGTCTCTCCGTCCCTCTCTTCTCCTGTCTGTCTCTCCGTCCCTCTCATCTCCTGTCTGTCTCTCCGTCCCTCTCTTCTCCTGTCTGTCTCTCCGTCCCTCTCTTCTCCTGTCTGTCTCTCCGTCCCTCTCATCTCCTGTCTGTCTCTCCGTCCCTCTCTTCTCCTGTCTGTCTCTCCGTCCCTCTCTTCTCCTGTCTGACTCTCCGTCCCTCTCATCTCCTGTCTGTCTCTCCGTCCCTCTCTTCTCCTGTCTGTCTCTCCGTCCCTCTCTTCTCCTGTCTGTCTCTCCGTCCCCCTCCTCTTCTGTCTGTCTCTCCGTCGCTCTCTTCTCCTGTCTGTCTCTCTGTCCCTCTCATCTCCTGTCTGTCTCTCCGTCCCTGTCTTCTCCTGTCTGTCTCTCCGTCCCTCTCATCTCCTGTCTGTCTCTCCGTCCCTCTCTTCTCCTGTCTGTCTCTCTGTCCCCCTCTTCTCCTGTCTGTCTCTCCATCCCTCTCTTCTCCTGTCTGTCTCTCCGTCCCTCTCATCTCCTGTCTGTCTCTCCGTCCCTCTCTTCTCCTGTCTGTCTCTCCGTCCCTCTCATCTCCTGTCTGTCTCTCCGTCCCTCTCTTCTCCTGTCTGACTCTCCGTCCCTCTCATCTCCTGTCTGTCTCTCCGTCCCTCTCTTCTCCTGTCTGTCTCTCCGTCCCTCTCATCTCCTGTCTGTCTCTCCGTCCCTCTCATCTCCTGTCTGTCTCTCCGTCCCTCTCATCTCCTGTCTGTCTCTCCGTCCCTCTCATCTCCTGTCTGTCTCTCCGTCCCTCTCTTCTCCTGTCTGTCTCTCCGTCCCTCTCTTCTACTGTCTGTCTCTCCGTCTACATATTATCCTGTCTGTCTCTCCGTCCCTCTCATCTCCTGTCTGTCTCTCCGTCGCTCTCTTCTCCTGTCTGTCTCTCCGTCCCTCTCATCTCCTGTCTGTCTCTCCGTCGCTCTCTTCTCCTGTCTGTCTCTCCGTCCCTCTCTTCTCCTGTCTGTCTCTCTGTCCCCCTCTTCTCCTGTCTGTCTCTCTGTCCCCCTCTTCTCCTGTCTGTCTCTCCGTCCCTCTCTTCTCCTGTCTGTCTCTCCATCCCTCTCATCTCCTGTCTGTCTCTCCGTCCCTCTCTTCTCCTGTCTGTCTCTCCGTCCCTCTCATCTCCTGTCTGTCTCTCCGTCCCTCTCTTCTCCTGTCTGACTCTCCGTCCCTCTCATCTCCTGTCTGTCTCTCCGTCCCCCTCTTCTCCTGTCTGTCTCTCCGTCCCTCTCATCTCCTGTCTGTATCTCCGTCCCTCTCATCTCCTGTCTGTCTCTCCGTCCCTCTCTTCTCCTGTCTCTCTCTCCGTCCCTGTCTACTCCTGTCTGTCTCTCCGTCCCTCTCTTCTCCTGTCTGTCTCTCCGTCCCCCTCCTCTTCTGTCTGTCTCTCCGTCCCTCTCTTCTCCTGTCTGTCTCTCCGTCCCTCTCATCTCCTGTCTGTCTCTCCGTCCCTCTCTTCTCCTGTCTGTCTCTCCGTCCCTCTCTTCTCCTGTCTGTCTCTCTGTCCCCCTCCTCTTCTGTCTGTCTCTCCGTCCCTCTCTTCTCCTGTATGTCTCTCCGTCCCTCTCATCTCCTGTCTGTCTCTCCGTCCCTCTCTTCTCCTGTCTGTCTCTCCGTCCCTCTCTTCTCCTGTCTGTCTCTCCGTCCCTCTCATCTCCTGTCTGACTCTCCGTCCCTCTCATCTCCTGTCTGTCTCTCCGTCCCTCTCATCTCCTGTCTGTCTCTCCGTCTCTCTCTTCTCCTGTCTGTCTCTCCGTCCCTCTCTTCTCCTGTCCGTCTCTCCGTCCCTCTCTTCTCCTGTCTGTCTCTCCGTCCCTCTCTTCTCCTGTCTGTCTCTCCGTCCCTCTCTTCTCCTGTCTGTCTCTCCGTCCCTCTCATCTCCTGTCTGTCTCTCCGTCCCTCTCTTCTACTGTCTGTCTCTCCGTCTACATATTATCCTGTCTGTCTCTCCGTCCCTCTCATCTCCTGTCTGTCTCTCCGTCCCTCTCTTCTCCTGTCTGTCTCTCCGTCCCTCTCATCTCCTGTCTGTGTCTCCGTCCCTCTCTTCTACTGTCTGTCTCTCCGTCTATATATTATCCTGTCTGTCTCTCCGTCCCTCTCATCTCCTGTCTGTCTCTCCGTCCCTCTCTTCTCCTGTCTGTCTCTCCGTCCCTCTCTTCTCCTGTCTGTCTCTCCGTCCCTCTCATCTCCTGTCTGTCTCTCCGTCCCTCTCTTCTCCTGTCTGACTCTCCGTCCCTCTCATCTCCTGTCTGTCTCTCCGTCCCTCTCATCTCCTGTCTGTCTCTCCGTCTCTCTCTTCTCCTGTCTGTCTCTCCGTCCCTCTCTTCTCCTGTCTGTCTCTCCGTCCCTCTCTTCTCCTGTCTGTCTCTCCGTCCCTCTCTTCTCCTGTCTGTCTCTCCGTCCCTCTCTTCTCCTGTCTGTCTCTCCGTCCCTCTCATCTCCTGTCTGTCTCTCCGCCCCTCTCTTCTACTGTCTGTCTCTCCGTCTATATATTATCCTGTCTGTCTCTCCGTCCCTCTCTTCTCCTGTCTGTCTCTCCGTCCCTCTCATCTCCTGTCTGTCTCTCCGTCCCTCTCTTCTACTGTCTGTCTCTCCGTCCGTCTCATCTCCTGTCTGTCTCTCCGTCCCTCTCATCTCCTGTCTGTCTCTCCGTCCCTCTCTTCTACTCTCTGTCTCTCCGTCTATATATTATCCTGTCTGTCTCTCCGTCCCTCTCATCTCCTGTCTGTCTCTCCGTCCCTCTCTTCTCCTGTCTGTCTCTCCGTCCCTCTCATCTCCTGTCTGTCTCTCCGTCCCTCTCTTCTCCTGTCTGTCTCTCCGTCCCTCTCATCTCCTGTCTGTCTCTCTGTCCCTCTCTTCTCCTGTCTGTCTCTCCGTCCCTCTCTTCTCCTGTCTGTCTCTCCGTCCCTCTCTTCTCCTGTCTGTCTCTCCGTCCCTCTCTTCTCCTGTCTGTCTCGCCGTCCCTCTCTTCTCCTGTCTGTCTCTCTGTCTATATATTATCCTGTCTGTCTCTCCGTCCCTCTCTTCTACTGTCTGTCTCTCCGTCTATATATTATCCTGTCTGTCTCTCTGTCCCTCTCATCTCCTGTCTGTCTCTCCGTCCCTCTCATCTCCTGTCTGTCTCTCCGTCCCTCTCTTCTCCTGTCTGTCTCTCCGTCCCTCTCGTCTACTGTCTGTCTCTCCGTCTACATATTATCCTGTCTGTCTCTCCGTCCCTCTCATCTCCTGTCTGTCTCTCCGTCCCTCTCTTCTCCTGTCTGTCTCTCCGTCCCTCTCATCTCCTGTCTGTCTCTCCGTCCCTCTCTTCTACTGTCTGTCTCTCCGTCTATATATTATCCTGTCTGTCTCTCCGTCCCTCTCATCTCCTGTCTGTCTCTCCGTCCCTCTCTTCTCCTGTCTTTCTCTCCGTCCCTCTCATCTCCTGTCTGTCTCTCCGTCCCTCTCTTCTCCTGTCTGTCTCTCCGTCCCTCTCTTCTCCTGTCTGTCTCTCCGTCCCTCTCATCTCCTGTCTGTCTCTCCGTCCCTCTCTTCTCCTGTCTGACTCTCCGTCCCTATCATCTCCTGTCTGTCTCTCCGTCCCTCTCTTCTCCTGTCTGTCTCTCCGTCCCTCTCTTCTCCTGTCTGTCTCTCCGTCCCTCTCATCTCCTGTCTGTCTCTCCGTCCCTCTCTTCTACTGTCTGTCTCTCCGTCCCTCTCTTCTCCTGTCTGTCTCTCCGTCCCCCTCCTCTTCTGTCTGTCTCTCCGTCCCTCTCTTCTCCTGTCTGTCTCTCTGTCCCTCTCATCTCCTGTCTGTCTCTCCGTCCCTGTCTTCTCCTGTCTGTCTCTCCGTCCCTCTCATCTCCTGTCTGTCTCTCCGTCCCTCTCTTCTCCTGTCTGTCTCTCCGTCCCTCTCATCTCCTGTCTGTCTCTCCGTCCCTCTCTTCTACTGTCTGTCTCTCCGTCTACATATTATCCTGTCTGTCTCTCCGTCCCTCTCATCTCCTGTCTGTCTCTCCGTCGCTCTCTTCTCCTGTCTGTCTCTCCGTCCCTCTCATCTCCTGTCTGTCTCTCCGTCGCTCTCTTCTCCTGTCTGTCTCTCCGTCCCTCTCTTCTCCTGTCTGTCTCTCTGTCCCCCTCTTCTCCTGTCTGTCTCTCTGTCCCCCTCTTCTCCTGTCTGTCTCTCCGTCCCTCTCTTCTCCTGTCTGTCTCTCCATCCCTCTCATCTCCTGTCTGTCTCTCCGTCCCTCTCTTCTCCTGTCTGTCTCTCCGTCCCTCTCATCTCCTGTCTGTCTCTCCGTCCCTCTCTTCTCCTGTCTGACTCTCCGTCCCTCTCATCTCCTGTCTGTCTCTCTGTCCCCCTCTTCTCCTGTCTGTCTCTCCGTCCCTCTCATCTCCTGTCTGTCTCTCCGTCCCTCTCATCTCCTGTCTGTCTCTCCGTCCCTCTCTTCTCCTGTCTGTCTCTCCGTCCCCCTCTTCTCCTGTCTGTCTCTCCGTCCCCCTCTTCTCCTGTCTGTCTCTCCGTCCCCCTCCTCTTCTGTCTGTCTCTCCGTCCCTCTCATCTCCTGTCTGTCTCTCCGTCCCTCTCATCTCCTGTCTGTCTCTCCGTCCCTCTCTTCTCCTGTCTGTCTCTCCGTCCCTCTCTTCTCCTGTCTGTCTCTCCGTCCCCCTCCTCTTCTGTCTGTCTCTCCATCCCTCTCTTCTCCTGTATGTCTCTCCGTCCCTCTCATCTCCTGTCTGTCTCTCCGTCCCTCTCTTCTCCTGTCTGTCTCTCCGTCCCTCTCTTCTCCTGTCTGTCTCTCCGTCCCTCTCATCTCCTGTCTGTCTCTCCGTCCCTCTCTTCTCCTGTCTGACTCTCCGTCCCTCTCATCTCCTGTCTGTCTCTCCGTCCCTCTCTTCTCCTGTCTGTCTCTCCGTCCCTCTCATCTCCTGTCTGTCTCTCCGTCCCTCTCATCTCCTGTCTGTCTCTCCGTCCCTCTCATCTCCTGTCTGTCTCTCCGTCCCTCTCATCTCCTGTCTGTCTCTCCGTCCCTCTCTTCTCCTGTCTGTCTCTCCGTCCCTCTCTTCTACTGTCTGTCTCTCCGTCTACATATTATCCTGTCTGTCTCTCCGTCCCTCTCATCTCCTGTCTGTCTCTCCGTCGCTCTCTTCTCCTGTCTGTCTCTCCGTCCCTCTCATCTCCTGTCTGTCTCTCCGTCGCTCTCTTCTCCTGTCTGTCTCTCCGTCCCTCTCTTCTCCTGTCTGTCTCTCTGTCCCCCTCTTCTCCTGTCTGTCTCTCTGTCCCCCTCTTCTCCTGTCTGTCTCTCCGTCCCTCTCATCTCCTGTCTGTATCTCCGTCCCTCTCATCTCCTGTCTGTCTCTCCGTCCCTCTCTTCTCCTGTCTCTCTCTCCGTCCCTGTCTACTCCTGTCTGTCTCTCCGTCCCTCTCTTCTCCTGTCTGTCTCTCCGTCCCCCTCCTCTTCTGTCTGTCTCTCCGTCCCTCTCTTCTCCTGTCTGTCTCTCCGTCCCTCTCATCTCCTGTCTGTCTCTCCGTCCCTCTCTTCTCCTGTCTGTCTCTCCGTCCCTCTCTTCTCCTGTCTGTCTCTCTGTCCCCCTCCTCTTCTGTCTGTCTCTCCGTCCCTCTCTTCTCCTGTATGTCTCTCCGTCCCTCTCATCTCCTGTCTGTCTCTCCGTCCCTCTCTTCTCCTGTCTGTCTCTCCGTCCCTCTCTTCTCCTGTCTGTCTCTCCGTCCCTCTCATCTCCTGTCTGACTCTCCGTCCCTCTCATCTCCTGTCTGTCTCTCCGTCCCTCTCATCTCCTGTCTGTCTCTCCGTCTCTCTCTTCTCCTGTCTGTCTCTCCGTCCCTCTCTTCTCCTGTCCGTCTCTCCGTCCCTCTCTTCTCCTGTCTGTCTCTCCGTCCCTCTCTTCTCCTGTCTGTCTCTCCGTCCCTCTCTTCTCCTGTCTGTCTCTCCGTCCCTCTCATCTCCTGTCTGTCTCTCCGTCCCTCTCTTCTACTGTCTGTCTCTCCGTCTACATATTATCCTGTCTGTCTCTCCGTCCCTCTCATCTCCTGTCTGTCTCTCCGTCCCTCTCTTCTCCTGTCTGTCTCTCCGTCCCTCTCATCTCCTGTCTGTGTCTCCGTCCCTCTCTTCTACTGTCTGTCTCTCCGTCTATATATTATCCTGTCTGTCTCTCCGTCCCTCTCATCTCCTGTCTGTCTCTCCGTCCCTCTCTTCTCCTGTCTGTCTCTCCGTCCCTCTCTTCTCCTGTCTGTCTCTCCGTCCCTCTCATCTCCTGTCTGTCTCTCCGTCCCTCTCTTCTCCTGTCTGACTCTCCGTCCCTCTCATCTCCTGTCTGTCTCTCCGTCCCTCTCATCTCCTGTCTGTCTCTCCGTCTCTCTCTTCTCCTGTCTGTCTCTCCGTCCCTCTCATCTCCTGTCTGTCTCTCCGTCCCTCTCATCTCCTGTCTGTCTCTCCGTCCCTCTCATCTCCTGTCTGTCTCTCCGTCCCTCTCTTCTCCTGTCTGTCTCTCCGTCCCTCTCTTCTACTGTCTGTCTCTCCGTCTACATATTATCCTGTCTGTCTCTCCGTCCCTCTCATCTCCTGTCTGTCTCTCCGTCGCTCTCTTCTCCTGTCTGTCTCTCCGTCCCTCTCATCTCCTGTCTGTCTCTCCGTCGCTCTCTTCTCCTGTCTGTCTCTCCGTCCCTCTCTTCTCCTGTCTGTCTCTCTGTCCCCCTCTTCTCCTGTCTGTCTCTCTGTCCCCCTCTTCTCCTGTCTGTCTCTCCGTCCCTCTCTTCTCCTGTCTGTCTCTCCATCCCTCTCATCTCCTGTCTGTCTCTCCGTCCCTCTCTTCTCCTGTCTGTCTCTCCGTCCCTCTCATCTCCTGTCTGTCTCTCCGTCCCTCTCTTCTCCTGTCTGACTCTCCGTCCCTCTCATCTCCTGTCTGTCTCTCCGTCCCCCTCTTCTCCTGTCTGTCTCTCCGTCCCTCTCATCTCCTGTCTGTATCTCCGTCCCTCTCATCTCCTGTCTGTCTCTCCGTCCCTCTCTTCTCCTGTCTCTCTCTCCGTCCCTGTCTACTCCTGTCTGTCTCTCCGTCCCTCTCTTCTCCTGTCTGTCTCTCCGTCCCCCTCCTCTTCTGTCTGTCTCTCCGTCCCTCTCTTCTCCTGTCTGTCTCTCCGTCCCTCTCATCTCCTGTCTGTCTCTCCGTCCCTCTCTTCTCCTGTCTGTCTCTCCGTCCCTCTCTTCTCCTGTCTGTCTCTCTGTCCCCCTCCTCTTCTGTCTGTCTCTCCGTCCCTCTCTTCTCCTGTATGTCTCTCCGTCCCTCTCATCTCCTGTCTGTCTCTCCGTCCCTCTCTTCTCCTGTCTGTCTCTCCGTCCCTCTCTTCTCCTGTCTGTCTCTCCGTCCCTCTCATCTCCTGTCTGACTCTCCGTCCCTCTCATCTCCTGTCTGTCTCTCCGTCCCTCTCATCTCCTGTCTGTCTCTCCGTCTCTCTCTTCTCCTGTCTGTCTCTCCGTCCCTCTCTTCTCCTGTCCGTCTCTCCGTCCCTCTCTTCTCCTGTCTGTCTCTCCGTCCCTCTCTTCTCCTGTCTGTCTCTCCGTCCCTCTCTTCTCCTGTCTGTCTCTCCGTCCCTCTCATCTCCTGTCTGTCTCTCCGTCCCTCTCTTCTACTGTCTGTCTCTCCGTCTACATATTATCCTGTCTGTCTCTCCGTCCCTCTCATCTCCTGTCTGTCTCTCCGTCCCTCTCTTCTCCTGTCTGTCTCTCCGTCCCTCTCATCTCCTGTCTGTGTCTCCGTCCCTCTCTTCTACTGTCTGTCTCTCCGTCTATATATTATCCTGTCTGTCTCTCCGTCCCTCTCATCTCCTGTCTGTCTCTCCGTCCCTCTCTTCTCCTGTCTGTCTCTCCGTCCCTCTCTTCTCCTGTCTGTCTCTCCGTCCCTCTCATCTCCTGTCTGTCTCTCCGTCCCTCTCTTCTCCTGTCTGACTCTCCGTCCCTCTCATCTCCTGTCTGTCTCTCCGTCCCTCTCATCTCCTGTCTGTCTCTCCGTCTCTCTCTTCTCCTGTCTGTCTCTCCGTCCCTCTCTTCTCCTGTCTGTCTCTCCGTCCCTCTCTTCTCCTGTCTGTCTCTCCGTCCCTCTCTTCTCCTGTCTGTCTCTCCGTCCCTCTCTTCTCCTGTCTGTCTCTCCGTCCCTCTCATCTCCTGTCTGTCTCTCCGCCCCTCTCTTCTACTGTCTGTCTCTCCGTCTATATATTATCCTGTCTGTCTCTCCGTCCCTCTCTTCTCCTGTCTGTCTCTCCGTCCCTCTCATCTCCTGTCTGTCTCTCCGTCCCTCTCTTCTACTGTCTGTCTCTCCGTCCGTCTCATCTCCTGTCTGTCTCTCCGTCCCTCTCATCTCCTGTCTGTCTCTCCGTCCCTCTCTTCTACTCTCTGTCTCTCCGTCTATATATTATCCTGTCTGTCTCTCCGTCCCTCTCATCTCCTGTCTGTCTCTCCGTCCCTCTCTTCTCCTGTCTGTCTCTCCGTCCCTCTCATCTCCTGTCTGTCTCTCCGTCCCTCTCTTCTCCTGTCTGTCTCTCCGTCCCTCTCATCTCCTGTCTGTCTCTCTGTCCCTCTCTTCTCCTGTCTGTCTCTCCGTCCCTCTCTTCTCCTGTCTGTCTCTCCGTCCCTCTCTTCTCCTGTCTGTCTCTCCGTCCCTCTCTTCTCCTGTCTGTCTCGCCGTCCCTCTCTTCTCCTGTCTGTCTCTCTGTCTATATATTATCCTGTCTGTCTCTCCGTCCCTCTCTTCTACTGTCTGTCTCTCCGTCTATATATTATCCTGTCTGTCTCTCTGTCCCTCTCATCTCCTGTCTGTCTCTCCGTCCCTCTCATCTCCTGTCTGTCTCTCCGTCCCTCTCTTCTCCTGTCTGTCTCTCCGTCCCTCTCGTCTACTGTCTGTCTCTCCGTCTACATATTATCCTGTCTGTCTCTCCGTCCCTCTCATCTCCTGTCTGTCTCTCCGTCCCTCTCTTCTCCTGTCTGTCTCTCCGTCCCTCTCATCTCCTGTCTGTCTCTCCGTCCCTCTCTTCTACTGTCTGTCTCTCCGTCTATATATTATCCTGTCTGTCTCTCCGTCCCTCTCATCTCCTGTCTGTCTCTCCGTCCCTCTCTTCTCCTGTCTTTCTCTCCGTCCCTCTCATCTCCTGTCTGTCTCTCCGTCCCTCTCTTCTCCTGTCTGTCTCTCCGTCCCTCTCTTCTCCTGTCTGTCTCTCCGTCCCTCTCATCTCCTGTCTGTCTCTCCGTCCCTCTCTTCTCCTGTCTGACTCTCCGTCCCTATCATCTCCTGTCTGTCTCTCCGTCCCTCTCTTCTCCTGTCTGTCTCTCCGTCCCTCTCTTCTCCTGTCTGTCTCTCCGTCCCTCTCATCTCCTGTCTGTCTCTCCGTCCCTCTCTTCTACTGTCTGTCTCTCCGTCCCTCTCTTCTCCTGTCTGTCTCTCCGTCCCCCTCCTCTTCTGTCTGTCTCTCCGTCCCTCTCTTCTCCTGTCTGTCTCTCTGTCCCTCTCATCTCCTGTCTGTCTCTCCGTCCCTGTCTTCTCCTGTCTGTCTCTCCGTCCCTCTCATCTCCTGTCTGTCTCTCCGTCCCTCTCTTCTCCTGTCTGTCTCTCCGTCCCTCTCATCTCCTGTCTGTCTCTCCGTCCCTCTCTTCTACTGTCTGTCTCTCCGTCTACATATTATCCTGTCTGTCTCTCCGTCCCTCTCATCTCCTGTCTGTCTCTCCGTCGCTCTCTTCTCCTGTCTGTCTCTCCGTCCCTCTCATCTCCTGTCTGTCTCTCCGTCGCTCTCTTCTCCTGTCTGTCTCTCCGTCCCTCTCTTCTCCTGTCTGTCTCTCTGTCCCCCTCTTCTCCTGTCTGTCTCTCTGTCCCCCTCTTCTCCTGTCTGTCTCTCCGTCCCTCTCTTCTCCTGTCTGTCTCTCCATCCCTCTCATCTCCTGTCTGTCTCTCCGTCCCTCTCTTCTCCTGTCTGTCTCTCCGTCCCTCTCATCTCCTGTCTGTCTCTCCGTCCCTCTCTTCTCCTGTCTGACTCTCCGTCCCTCTCATCTCCTGTCTGTCTCTCTGTCCCCCTCTTCTCCTGTCTGTCTCTCCGTCCCTCTCATCTCCTGTCTGTCTCTCCGTCCCTCTCATCTCCTGTCTGTCTCTCCGTCCCTCTCTTCTCCTGTCTGTCTCTCCGTCCCCCTCTTCTCCTGTCTGTCTCTCCGTCCCCCTCTTCTCCTGTCTGTCTCTCCGTCCCCCTCCTCTTCTGTCTGTCTCTCCGTCCCTCTCATCTCCTGTCTGTCTCTCCGTCCCTCTCATCTCCTGTCTGTCTCTCCGTCCCTCTCTTCTCCTGTCTGTCTCTCCGTCCCTCTCTTCTCCTGTCTGTCTCTCCGTCCCCCTCCTCTTCTGTCTGTCTCTCCATCCCTCTCTTCTCCTGTATGTCTCTCCGTCCCTCTCATCTCCTGTCTGTCTCTCCGTCCCTCTCTTCTCCTGTCTGTCTCTCCGTCCCTCTCATCTCCTGTCTGTCTCTCCGTCCCTCTCTTCTCCTGTCTGACTCTCCGTCCCTCTCTTCTCCTGTCTGTCTCTCCGTCCCTCTCTTCTCCTGTCTGTCTCTCCGTCCCTCTCATCTCCTGTCTGTCTCTCCGTCCCTCTCATCTCCTGTCTGTCTCTCCGTCTCTCTCTTCTCCTGTCTGTCTCTCTGTCCCTCTCTTCTCCTGTCTGTCTCTCCGTCCCTCTCTTCTCCTGTCTGTCTCTCCGTCCCTCTCATCTCCTGTCTGTCTCTCCGTCCCTCTCTTCTACTGTCTGTCTCTCCGTCTATATATTATCCTGTCTGTCTCTCCGTCCCTCTCTTCGACTGTCTGTCTCTCCGTCTACATATTATCCTGTCTGTCTCTCCGTCCCTCTCATCTCCTGTCTGTCTCTCCGTCCCTCTCTTCTCCTGTCTGACTCTCCGTCCCTATCATCTCCTGTCTGTCTCTCCGTCCCTCTCTTCTCCTGTCTGTCTCTCCGTCCCTCTCTTCTCCTGTCTGTCTCTCCGTCCCTCTCATCTCCTGTCTGTCTCTCCGTCCCTCTCTTCTACTGTCTGTCTCTCCGTCCCTCTCTTCTCCTGTCTGTCTCTCCGTCCCCCTCCTCTTCTGTCTGTCTCTCCGTCCCTCTCTTCTCCTGTCTGTCTCTCTGTCCCTCTCATCTCCTGTCTGTCTCTCCGTCCCTGTCTTCTCCTGTCTGTCTCTCCGTCCCTCTCATCTCCTGTCTGTCTCTCCGTCCCTCTCATCTCCTGTCTGTCTCTCCGTCCCTCTCTTCTACTGTCTGTCTCTCCGTCTACATATTATCCTGTCTGTCTCTCCGTCCCTCTCATCTCCTGTCTGTCTCTCCGTCGCTCTCTTCTCCTGTCTGTCTCTCCGTCCCTCTCATCTCCTGTCTGTCTCTCCGTCGCTCTCTTCTCCTGTCTGTCTCTCCGTCCCTCTCTTCTCCTGTCTGTCTCTCTGTCCCCCTCTTCTCCTGTCTGTCTCTCTGTCCCCCTCTTCTCCTGTCTGTCTCTCCGTCCCTCTCATCTCCTGTCTGTCTCTCCGTCCCTCTCTTCTACTGTCTGTCTCTCCGTCTATATATTATCCTGTCTGTCTCTCCGTCCCTCTCTTCGACTGTCTGTCTCTCCGTCTACATATTATCCTGTCTGTCTCTCCGTCCCTCTCATCTCCTGTCTGTCTCTCCGTCCCTCTCTTCTCCTGTCTGTCTCTCCGTCCCTCTCTTCTCCTGTCTGACTCTCCGTCCCTATCATCTCCTGTCTGTCTCTCCGTCCCTCTCTTCTCCTGTCTGTCTCTCCGTCCCTCTCTTCTCCTGTCTGTCTCTCCGTCCCTCTCATCTCCTGTCTGTCTCTCCGTCCCTCTCTTCTACTGTCTGTCTCTCCGTCCCTCTCTTCTCCTGTCTGTCTCTCCGTCCCCCTCCTCTTCTGTCTGTCTCTCCGTCCCTCTCTTCTCCTGTCTGTCTCTCTGTCCCTCTCATCTCCTGTCTGTCTCTCCGTCCCTGTCTTCTCCTGTCTGTCTCTCCGTCCCTCTCTTCTACTGTCTGTCTCTCCGTCCCTCTCTTCTCCTGTCTGTCTCTCCGTCCCCCTCCTCTTCTGTCTGTCTCTCCGTCCCTCTCTTCTCCTGTCTGTCTCTCTGTCCCTCTCATCTCCTGTCTGTCTCTCCGTCCCTCTCTTCTACTGTCTGTCTCTCCGTCTACATATTATCCTGTCTGTCTCTCCGTCTCTCTCTTCTCCTGTCTGTCTCTCCGTCCCTCTCTTCTCCTGTCTGTCTCTCCGTCCCTCTCTTCTCCTGTCTGTCTCTCCGTCCCTCTCTTCTCCTGTCTGTCTCTCCGTCCCTCTCATCTCCTGTCTGTCTCTCCGTCCCTCTCTTCTACTGTCTGTCTCTCCGTCTATATATTATCCTGTCTGTCTCTCCGTCCCTCTCTTCTACTGTCTGTCTCTCCGTCTACATATTATCCTGTCTGTCTCTCCGTCCCTCTCATCTCCTGTCTGTCTCTCCGTCCCTCTCTTCTCCTGTCTGTCTCTCCGTCCCTCTCATCTCCTGTCTGTCTCTCCGTCCCTCTCTTCTACTGTCTGTCTCTCCGTCTATATATTATCCTGTCTGTCTCTCCGTCCCTCTCATCTCCTGTCTGTCTCTCCGTCCCTCTCTTCTCCTGTCTGTCTCTCCGTCCCTCTCATCTCCTGTCTGTCTCTCCGTCCCTCTCTTCTACTATCTGTCTCTCCGTCTACATATTATCCTGTCTGTCTCTCCGTCCCTCTCATCTCCTGTCTGTCTCTCCGTCGCTCTCTTCTCCTGTCTGTCTCTCCGTCCCTCTCATCTCCTGTCTGTCTCTCCGTCCCTCTCATCTCCTGTCTGTCTCTCCGTCCCTCTCTTCTCCTGTCTGTCTCTCCGTCCCTCTCATCTCCTGTCTGTCTCTCCGTCCCTCTCTTCTACTGTCTGTCGCTCCGTCTACATATTATCCTGTCTGTCTCTCCGTCCCTCTCATCTCCTGTCTGTCTCTCCGTCCCTCTCTTCTCCTGTCTGACTCTCCGTCCCTCTCATCTCCTGTCTGTCTCTCCGTCCCCCTCTTCTCCTGTCTGTCTCTCCGTCCCTCTCATCTCCTGTCTGTCTCTCCGTCCCTCTCATCTCCTGTCTGTCTCTCCGTCCCTCTCTTCTCCTGTCTGTCTCTCCGTCCCTGTCTACTCCTGTCTGTCTCTCCGTCCCTCTCTTCTCCTGTCTGTCTCTCCGTCCCCCTCCTCTTCTGTCTGTCTCTCCGTCCCTCTCTTCTCCTGTCTGTCTCTCCGTCCCTCTCATCTCCTGTCTGTCTCTCCGTCCCTCTCTTCTCCTGTCTGTCTCTCCATCCCTCTCTTCTCCTGTATGTCTCTCCGTCCCTCTCATCTCCTGTCTGTCTCTCCGTCCCTCTCTTCTCCTGTCTGTCTCTCCGTCCCTCTCATCTCCTGTCTGTCTCTCCGTCCCTCTCTTCTACTATCTGTCTCTCCGTCTACATATTATCCTGTCTGTCTCTCCGTCCCTCTCATCTCCTGTCTGTCTCTCCGTCGCTCTCTTCTCCTGTCTGTCTCTCCGTCGCTCTCTTCTCCTGTCTGTCTCTCTGTCCCCCTCTTCTCCTGTCTGTCTCTCCGTCCCTCTCTTCTCCTGTCTGTCTCTCCGTCCCTCTCTTCTCCTGTCTGTCTCTCCGTCCCTCTCATCTCCTGTCTGTCTCTCCGTCCCTCTCTTCTCCTGTCTGTCTCTCCGTCCCTCTCATCTCCTGTCTGTCTCTCCGTCCCTCTCTTCTCCTGTCTGACTCTCCGTCCCTATCATCTCCTGTCTGTCTCTCCGTCCCTCTCTTCTCCTGTCTGTCTCTCCGTCCCTCTCATCTCCTGTCTGTCTCTCCGTCCCTCTCTTCTCCTGTCTGTCTCTCCGTCCCTGTCTACTCCTGTCTGTCTCTCCGTCCCTCTCTTCTCCTGTCTGTCTCTCCGTCCCCCTCCTCTTCTGTCTGTCTCTCCGTCCCTCTCTTCTCCTGTCTGTCTCTCCGTCCCTCTCATCTCCTGTCTGTCTCTCCGTCCCTCTCTTCTCCTGTCTGTCTCTCCGTCCCCCTCCTCTTCTGTCTGTCTCTCCATCCCTCTCTTCTCCTGTATGTCTCTCCGTCCCTCTCATCTCCTGTCTGTCTCTCCGTCCCTCTCTTCTCCTGTCTGTCTCTCCGTCCCTCTCTTCTCCTGTTTGTCTCTCCGTCCCTCTCATCTCCTGTCTGTCTCTCCGTCCCTCTCTTCTCCTGTCTGACTCTCCGTCCCTCTCATCTCCTGTCTGTCTCTCCGTCCCTCTCATCTCCTGTCTGTCTCTCCGTCTCTCTCTTCTCCTGTCTGTCTCTCCGTCCCTCTCTTCTCCTGTCTGTCTCTCCGTCCCTCTCTTCTCCTGTCTGTCTCTCCGTCCCTCTCTTCTCCTGTCTGTCTCTCCGTCCCTCTCATCTCCTGTCTGTCTCTCCGTCCCTCTCTTCTACTGTCTGTCTCTCCGTCTATATATTATCCTGTCTGTCTCTCCGTCCCTCTCTTCTACTGTCTGTCTCTCCGTCTATATATTATCCTGTCTGTCTCTCCGTCCCTCTCATCTCCTGTCTGTCTCTCCGTCCCTCTCATCTCCTGTCTGTCTCTCCGTCCCTCTCTTCTCCTGTATGTCTCTCCGTCCCTCTCATCTCCTGTCTGTCTCTCCGTCCCTCTCATCTCCTGTCTGTCTCACCGTCCCTCTCTTCTCCTGTCTGTCTCTCCGTCCCTCTCATCTCCTGTCTGTCTCTCCGTCCCTCTCTTCTCCTGTCTGACTCTCCGTCCCTATCATCTCCTGTCTGTCTCTCCGTCCCTCTCTTCTCCTGTCTGTCTCTCCGTCCCTCTCATCTCCTGTCTGTCTCTCCGTCCCTCTCTTCTCCTGTCTGTCTCTCCGTCCCTCTCATCTCCTGTCTGTCTCTCCGTCCCTGTCTTCTCCTGTCTGTCTCTCCGTCCCCCTCCTCTTCTGTCTGTCTCTCCGTCCCTCTCTTCTCCTGTCTGTCTCTCTGTCCCCCTCTTCTCCTGTCTGTCTCTCCGTCCCTCTCTTCTCCTGTCTGTCTCTCCGTCCCTCTCATCTCCTGTCTGTCTCTCCGTCCCTCTCTTCTCCTGTCTGACTCTCCGTCCCTCTCATCTCCTGTCTGTCTCTCCGTCCCCCTCTTCTCCTGTCTGTCTCTCCGTCCCTCTCATCTCCTGTCTGTTTCTCCGTCCCTCTCATCTCCTGTCTGTCTCTCCGTCCCTCTCTTCTCCTGTCTGTCTCTCAGTCCCTGTCTACTCCTGTCTGTCTCTCCGTCCCCCTCCTCTTCTGTCTGTCTCTCCGTCCCTCTCTTCTCCTGTCTGTCTCTCCGTCCCTCTCATCTCCTGTCTGTCTCTCCGTCCGTCTCTTCTCCTGTCTGTCTCTCCGTCCCTCTCATCTCCTGTCTGTCGCTCCGTCCCTCTCTTCTCCTGTCTGTCTCTCCGTCCCTCTCTTCTCCTGTCTGTCTCTCCGTCCCTCTCTTCTCCTGTCTGTCTCTCCGTCCCTCTCTTCTCCTGTCTGTCTCTCCGTCCCTCTCTTCTCCTGTCTGTCTCTCCGTCCCTCTCATCTCCTGTCTGTCTCTCCGTCCCTCTCTTCTACTGTCTGTCTCTCCGTCTATATATTATCCTGTCTGTCTCTCCGTCCCTCTCTTCTACTGTCTGTCTCTCCGTCTATATATTATCCTGTCTGTCTCTCCGTCCCTCTCATCTCCTGTCTGTCTCTCCGTCCCTCTCATCTCCTGTCTGTCTCTCCGTCCCTCTCATCTCCTGTCTGTCTCTCCGTCCCTCTCTTCTCCTGTCTGACTCTCCGTCCCTCTCATCTCCTGTCTGTCTCTCCGTCCCTCTCATCTCCTGTCTGTCTCTCCGTCTCTCTCTTCTCCTGTCTGTCTCTCCGTCCCTCTCTTCTCCTGTCTGTCTCTCCGTCCCTCTCTTCTCCTGTCTGTCTCTCCGTCCCTCTCTTCTCCTGTCTGTCTCTCCGTCCCTCTCATCTCCTGTCTGTCTCTCCGTCCCTCTCTTCTACTGTCTGTCTCTCCGTCTATATATTATCCTGTCTGTCTCTCCGTCCCTCTCTTCTACTGTCTGTCTCTCCGTCTATATATTATCCTGTCTGTCTCTCCGTCCCTCTCATCTCCTGTCTGTCTCTCCGTCCCTCTCATCTCCTGTCTGTCTCTCCGTCCCTCTCTTCTCCTGTATGTCTCTCCGTCCCTCTCATCTCCTGTCTGTCTCTCCGTCCCTCTCATCTCCTGTCTGTCTCACCGTCCCTCTCTTCTCCTGTCTGTCTCTCCGTCCCTCTCATCTCCTGTCTGTCTCTCCGTCCCTCTCTTCTCCTGTCTGACTCTCCGTCCCTATCATCTCCTGTCTGTCTCTCCGTCCCTCTCTTCTCCTGTCTGTCTCTCCGTCCCTCTCATCTCCTGTCTGTCTCTCCGTCCCTCTCTTCTCCTGTCTGTCTCTCCGTCCCTCTCATCTCCTGTCTGTCTCTCCGTCCCTGTCTTCTCCTGTCTGTCTCTCCGTCCCCCTCCTCTTCTGTCTGTCTCTCCGTCCCTCTCTTCTCCTGTCTGTCTCTCTGTCCCCCTCTTCTCCTGTCTGTCTCTCCGTCCCTCTCTTCTCCTGTCTGTCTCTCCGTCCCTCTCATCTCCTGTCTGTCTCTCCGTCCCTCTCTTCTCCTGTCTGACTCTCCGTCCCTCTCATCTCCTGTCTGTCTCTCCGTCCCCCTCTTCTCCTGTCTGTCTCTCCGTCCCTCTCATCTCCTGTCTGTTTCTCCGTCCCTCTCATCTCCTGTCTGTCTCTCCGTCCCTCTCTTCTCCTGTCTGTCTCTCAGTCCCTGTCTACTCCTGTCTGTCTCTCCGTCCCCCTCCTCTTCTGTCTGTCTCTCCGTCCCTCTCTTCTCCTGTCTGTCTCTCCGTCCCTCTCATCTCCTGTCTGTCTCTCCGTCCGTCTCTTCTCCTGTCTGTCTCTCCGTCCCTCTCATCTCCTGTCTGTCGCTCCGTCCCTCTCTTCTCCTGTCTGTCTCTCCGTCCCTCTCTTCTCCTGTCTGTCTCTCCGTCCCTCTCTTCTCCTGTCTGTCTCTCCGTCCCTCTCTTCTCCTGTCTGTCTCTCCGTCCCTCTCTTCTCCTGTCTGTCTCTCCGTCCCTCTCATCTCCTGTCTGTCTCTCCGTCCCTCTCTTCTACTGTCTGTCTCTCCGTCTATATATTATCCTGTCTGTCTCTCCGTCCCTCTCTTCTACTGTCTGTCTCTCCGTCTATATATTATCCTGTTTGTCTCTCCGTCCCTCTCATCTCCTGTCTGTCTCTCCGTCCCTCTCATCTCCTGTCTGTCTCTCCGTCCCTCTCTTCTCCTGTATGTCTCTCCGTCCCTCTCTTCTCCTGTATGTCTCTCCGTCCCTCTCTTCTCCTGTCTCTCTCCGTCCCTCTCATCTCCTGTCTGTCTCTCCGTCCCTCTCTTCTCCTGTCTGTCTCTCCGTCCCCCTCTTCTCCTGTCTGTCTCTCCGTCCCTCTCTTCTCCTGTCTGTCTCTCCATCCCTCTCATCTCCTGTCTGTCTCTCCGTCCCTCTCTTCTCCTGTCTGTCTCTCCGTCCCTCTCTTCTCCTGTCTGTCTCTCCGTCCCTCTCATCTCCTGTCTGTCTCTCCGTCCCTCTCTTCTCCTGTCTGTCTCTCCGTCCCTCTCATCTCCTGTCTGTCTCTCCGTCCCTCTCTTTTCCTGTCTGTCTCTCCGTCCCTCTCTTCTCCTGTCTGTCTCTCCGTCCCTCTCTTCTCTCTGTGTATTTTATTTTATTTTCGAAACATAATTTAAACATGAACATTAAATCAAACTGACCTCTGATCTGTTTCCTGTCTGTCTTTCAGCTGTCGAAGGTTCCTGTGTCCACATGTGAGAGACAGACAGACTGTCAGTCTTGTCTCTCTGTCAGAGACCCGTACTGTGGCTGGTGTGTCCTGGAGGGAAGGTAGGTCTGTCTGTCTGTCTGTCTGTCTGTCTGTCTCTCTGTCTGTCTGTCTCTTTGTTTATCTCTCTGTCTGTCTGTCTCTTTGTTTATCTCTCTGTCTGTCTGTCTCTCTGTCTCTCTGTCTGTCTCTTTGTTTATCTCTCTGTCTGTCTCTCTGTCTGTCTGTCTGTCTTTAATAGTTCTGATGATGTCATATTTTTTGGGTCCAGATGTTCCCGTAAACATCAGTGTCGTCGTCACATGCAGCCCAACCATTGGCTGTGGAGCTTTGAACCGACCAATCAGTGTGTGACAGTTCAGAGCCTGAGGCCGGCCAATCAGAGCAAAGACGAGCAGACGCAGGTATGTTTACACCACCTGTACACAGGTGTGTGTGTGTGTGTGTGTGAGTGTTGATGAGTCACAGTACAGCGTAGCAGTGCAATCAATAATCAATAGCCAGACGTATTCGTGACTTTTGTTTACATGTTTATCTCCAAGGTAACACTGTCGGTCGTCCAGCTTCCCGCCCTCACGGAGGTGGAGTCTCTGTCCTGCGTCTTTGGACTCCTCCCACCTCAGCCCGCTGTCGTCACAGCAACAAGTATTACCTGTCAATCACCTGCTCCAGAATTCCTCCCACCCATGCTAACAGGAAGTGGTGAGTGAACAGCTGATGTTGATTAGGACTTATTCTGTTTTTAAATAATGCATAATGTCTCTGACATAATGTCATACTACATACTCAATCAGTATGTATCGCATACTGCGTACTCGATCAGTATGTACCGCATACTGCGTACTCGATCAGTATGTACCGCATACTGCGTACTCGATCAGTATGTACCGCATACTGCGTACTCGATCAGTATGTACCGCATACTGCGTACTCGATCATTATGTACCGCATACTGCGTACTCGATCATTATGTACCGCATACTGCGTACTCGATCAGTATGTACCGCATACTGCGTACTCGATGAGTATGTACTGCTTACTACATACTGCAAAAAATGTACTGCATACTAACGTACTCAATCATTATGTTCTGCATACTAAATTAACAGTTAGATATACCATTCTTAGAAGATTGATCTCTCTGAAGTAAACCAATAAACAATACCACGGTCATGTCACATCATGGATCACGTGACTGTATAGATCACATGATCACATGATACTTTTGTTAGTAGGCCTATGTGATTATATCTACCACTGTTCTCACTTCCTGTTCCTGTGACTCTCTGATTCCAGATCACATGATCCTGCCTGTGTCACTGATATTTGGTCATGTGACCATCGCCACGGGCAACATGACCTTCTACGACTGTGGAGCTGTGAGCCGCCTGAACCAGAGCTCCCAGTAAGAAATAATGTACACCAGTACAGTCTTAATGATGATGATGATGGTGATGAAGATGATGATGATGATGATGGATGCTTTCAGGTGTCTGGCGTGTCTCATCAGTGTCTGGAGGTGTAACTGGTGTCCTCTGGATCAACTCTGCGCTCACAACCACAGCTGTGCCAACCAACACATCATCCTCAACCAGAGAGTGAGACAACCTGTCTGTCTGTCTGTCTGTCTGTCTGTCTCGGTAGGTCTGTTTCACCCTGTCTCCTGTCTGTCAACAGGAGTCTTCTGGTCCCACTTCTTGTCCTTTGGTTTTCGCCCTGCAGAGTTCTGCCTTAGTGCCTTTGGGCCTGACCACCACCGTGGTGCTGAGGGGACGAAACCTGGATGTCTACACAGTGAGAACTGTTTATAATGATCATATCAAAGTATATAAGTACATAATAGTACACAATATATACAATAAGGATCCTCTGATTAACAGTAAGGACCCTCTGATTAACACTAAGGATCCTCTGAATAATACTAAGGACCCTCTGATAAACACTAAGGATCCTCTGATTAACACTAAGGATCCTCTGATTAACACTAAGGATCCTCTGATTAACACCAAGGACCCTCTGAATAACACTAAGGACCATCTGAATAACACTAAGGACCCTCTGAATAACACTAAGGACCCTCTGATTAACACTAAGGATCCTCTGATTAACACTAATGCTGCGTTCACACCAAACGCTTCGCAACTTCATCGCGCCGCGTATTCGCGTCATTTGCGCTGCCGGTCAAAACGCCGGGGACCATTTGTGTTCATGTGTGAATCGCGCTGGATGCACCGGAGAGGGGGCGCGGCTTACCGCCCTGAAAGCCGTTCAACTGTCCGCCATTAAGCATGAAAGAAATAACCTCTATTTCTGCTTAGTACGTGTTGTGGAAGTCACAGATATCCCGGGAAACTAAACGCCGTCATGTCTGGGTTCATAATATTGTCCAGAGGAGCTCCATGGATTTTATCGAGCTGTATTCACTGTATCTAGCAAGCCACACGTCGCTGTTTACTACAGCTGTATGAACACAAAATTAACTGATTTGGCTGTGATTTAACGGCAATAAACCGACAAAAAGGGACTCCGAAATAACTACGTAATGATGCCGATTTGATCGTAGAGCTCTGGGTGAACACAGACGGCTACAGTATTTATTTCCTGATTCAACAATGGCAGGATGTCACTGATGACAGCAGCATCTCAACGCTGATAGGCTATCGCGCCAGGGCGTAACGCGAATATTTCGCAGAAGTTGAAAAATTTCAACTCGGGCATTTGGGGCGATTTGGCGTTTGATGCGGATTCGCGTCAATCGCACTGCAAATTCGCGTCAATCGCGCCGCGCCATCGCAAATTCGCGCCGCGCCAGTCTCAGCGCGTCTGTGCATAGACTTTGTATGTAATCTACTTGCGCGAAATAATTCGCGACGCGTTTGGTGTGAACGCAGCATAAGGATCCTCTGATTAACACTAAGGATCCTCTGATTAACACTAAGGATCCTCTAATTAACACTAAGGATCCTCTGATTAACACTAAGGATCCTCTAATTAACGCTAAGAATCCTCTGATTAACACTAAGGATCCTCTGATTAGCACTAAGGATCCTCTGATTAACACTAAGGACCCTCTGATTAACACTAAGGATCCTCTGATTAACACTAAGGATCCTCTGATTAACACTAAGGATCCTCTGATTAACACTAAGGACCCTCTGATTAACACTAAGGACCCTCATTCAGATTCTATCATACCGTAGGCACAGCTACGGGAGCAATTTTGGGGTTAAGTGTCTTGCTCAAAGACACATCAACATGCGACTAGTGGAGCCGGGGATCGAACCGCCGATCCTCTGATTGAAGGACGGCCCTGCTCTCCACTTAGCCACAGTCGCCCAAAAAATCTTCATTACATTACATTACAGTCATTTAGCAGACGCTTTTATACATGTGTATATATATGTGTATATATTATAATACTTTGTTTCTCATGCAGGATGAAGCTCCTTATGTGTGTGTTGTACAAATCGAAGGAGTCCAGATTAATCTGCCAGCTGCTGTAGAAAAAAAACCCGACAACACACACACCTTCACCTGCAGCCCCCATCAGGTAACACCACCTCATGTGCTAATGCTAATGCTACTTAAAGAGTGTTCACCTTAAAGGTGCAGTGTGGAGGATTTCTAAGGATCTGTTAGTAGGATTTTATATAAACAATCACTAGACACTAAGAGTTGTTGTGTTTTCATCATCTGAGAGACAATTCTGAAATTAATGAAGTCTGTAACCACCTGTCTGTCTTTCACCACCTGTCTCTCTGTCACCACCTGTCTCTCTGTCACCACCTGTCTCTCTGTCACCACCTGTCTGTCTGTGTGTAGTTTCAGTATGCTGTCAGTCAGCTTCAGTACTCCAGTGATGTCTACCTGCGTAGAGGAGAGAGACGCATCGACGTCTCACCTGGCCTCCGACGTAAGAACCTGACGTGTGTGAGTGTGTGTGTGTGTGTGTGTGTGTGTTTGTGAATGAGAGATCTCATTGGCTGATATTTGTTCCCTGTGTTATTCAGTCCAGCTGTACGACTGCTCTGCTGGCCAATCAGATTGCTCACAGTGCCGGGCGGTGCCTGAGGAGTACGGCTGTGTTTGGTGTTCAGGAAGTCCCGCCCCCAGTTGTGTTTACAACCAATCCTGTACCAGCGTACCTGCAGACACCTGCCCGCCTCCTCAGATCACACAGGTGAGTCTCATGTTTGGAGAGGGCCCGTCTGTTGCATGGAAACTGTAGCGTGAGCGGCTCCTGCCCCGTGTCTCAGCGGGGAAGTCTTTCACACCTAACACGGTGGTCACTCCGTCGGCTGTCCCTCCTGCGAGGATGTACGTTCCTCTTGGTGGTGTCGGAACAATACCTTCGGCCTTTTATCTCACCCCGTAGATAAATCGTTAGGATTTCGGAATTATTGTCTTCTTGAAAGTCTTTTACGGCTAATGCCCTATGCGCTCTCATAGGATGTAACCCTAACACCCTGTATGAACAGTTATCTACATCGTCTATACTTTACTATTGCCTGTTGTGAACATTCTCTCCATTTTATGACTAACACTGCAAGTCTTCACCCAGAGAACTCACCTTAAGCTCCTCTGCATGTTTCAGTCGTCACATCTTATCGCACCATTAACGGACAGGGGAAGAGGGTTAAACTGTTCTAAAGGACCAGAGTACTTTGTTTGGCTTCAGACACTTGATTTTGATATGAGGTATTCTCCAGTCACTCTCTGGCTATTCTCCCCCTCCTCTCACCTCTCTCCTCTCTCCTCTCTCTTCGCTCTGCTGTTCTCCTGTCAGTGCAGGCAGCTCTCAGTCAGCTCTAGAGTTGTTGTTTTTTTGTTTGTTTTTTTCCTTTCATGCTGTCCTCTGATAGCAAAAGGGTCTTCTGTCCCCCTATAAGTGGGTAAGACAGAAAAGGGGTCTCATTTTAGCCATCTCTGAGGGGGTAAGACCCCTAAAGGGTCTTCCTTTCCCTTTAGAGTGGGTAAGAGGTCTATCCCATTCTCTGGGTGGGGAGAAGCCCAAATCTCACAGTTTTCTGCTGCTTTTTATGCTGATCTCAGGCTGGCACCTCCTTCATTTCATGTGTCACTCACACATGAGTCCTCCTCTCTCTAGAGCTGACCAGAATGTAACTGGTTGTAACTGGTTGTAACTGGTTGTAACTGGTTGTAACAGGTTGTAACAGGTTGTAACTGGTTGTAACTGGTTGTAACTGGTTGTAACTGGTTGTAACTGGTTGTAACTGGTTGTAACTGGTTGTAACTGGTTGTAACTGGATGTAACTGGTTGTAACAGAATGTAACTGGTTGTAACTGGTTGTAACAGAATGTAACTGGTTTGATCCTGTTCAGAAGAGTAAGGATTCTAAAGGTTTGGAGTGACTATTTTATATAAGGCATCTATGCAGTTTATATGGTTAATCACGTCTATCATAAAACAAAAACAAGTTATATTATGACGGTTATAAAAAGTGTAAACAAGCTATATGTTGTGCTGGTTATACTTTGAAAGAAAAGGGTTACAGGTTATAATAGTTATGCTTTCATACTTTTCTACGATCTTTCTACAAAACATTCAAACTGTCTGTCTGTCTGCTCACCTGTCTGCAGGTGCGTCCTGTCTCCGGTCCGCTGGAGGGCGGGATTCTGGTGACCATCACAGGGTCCAATCTGGGGATGAGGTACCAGGATGTGGTGGGCGGAGTCACAGTTGCAGGTGTTCAGTGTCCACCTCAACCTGAAGGATACCAGATCTCCACCAGGTAACACACACACACATCTCACACAAACACACACACACATATACACACACACAGACACACACGCAGCGCACACACACTCACTCTCACACACACACACAGACACACGTCTCACCTGATAGCACACTTTATCTCAGATACAACTTTGAGGTACTTGTGTGTGTGTTTATAGGGTTGTGTGTGAGCTGCAGTCCAGTGGGAAGCAGAGGGAGGGGCCTGTCCTGGTTACCGTGGGAACAACTCCACCTGGAAAGTCACAACAGATATTCACCTATCAGGTAACAGAGATTGTTGTCCAGATGTTGAACCAGCTGAGTCCTTCTCCTGAGCTCCTCACCAAGACTCCCTGCAGAGGAACCACCAGGACCAGCGTACCCCTTCCCTTGTGTGTGTTGGGACCCGGCCCGATGGATTCAGAGTCCACCACCAGCCTGTGTCGATCTATTTCAACCTTTATTGAAAAAGTGTTGCAACTGTCGTGAACTTGTATTGATGTCAGTAAAAATAGTTTTGATGCATTATTTTAAACAATGTGTGTTTTTGCATTCAGGACCCGCAGCTCCTGGATCTTGTTCCTGATAAAGGTCCGGTCTCTGGAGGAACCAGACTGACCATCAGAGGACGACAGCTGCTGACCGGACAAAGGTCCGACCTGAGTGCCTTCCTGGGCCCCCAACCGTGCTACATGTGAGTACTACATTACTACCACTACTACTAATACAACTGCTACTAGTACTACTGCTACTAATACTACCACTACTGCTACTAATACTAGTACTACTACTGCTACTACTACTAATATTACTGCTACTAGTACTACTGCTACTACTAATACTACTGCTAGTACTACTGCTACTAATACTAATACTTCTACTAATACTACCACCACAGTTGAATGGATTGACTTTAAACTTTATACTGTTGTAATAAACTTCATTCATTTTTTGTTCCACCTGCTGAAAAATCTGATTGACAAGTGAAAATGCTTTATTTTTTTGTCTTCTTGTTTCCTCTCTTTGTGTCCTCTCCTCCTCTCCTTGTACCCTCTCCTTGATTGCTAATTTCCTCTCCTTGATTCCTTGTTTCCTCTCTTTGTTTCCTTGTCTCCCCTCCTCCTCTCCTTGTTTCCTCATCTCCTCTCTTTGTTTCCACATTTTATCTCCTTGATTCCTTGTTTCCTCTCCTTGTATACTTGTCTCCTCTCCTTGTGTCCTTGTTCCCTCTCCTTGTCTTCTCTCAGTGTGGAGGAGGTCACTGACTCCCAGTTAGTGTGTCAGACTGGTCCCAGTAATCAGACTAAAGAGGTCAAACTTCGGGTTCTGTTCGGTAAAGCGGAGAAAACCATTACCAAGGTTACCTTCCGTTACCTTGACAACCCGGTCATCACAGACGCCTCACCTGCAGAGAGCTTCTACGAGTAAGAACTGATCACCAATAATCAATCATCTAAGAACTGATCACCAATAATCAATCATCTAAGAACCTGATCACCAATAATCAATCATCTAAGAACCTGATCACTAATAATCAATCATCTAAGAACCTGATCACTAATAATCAATCATCTAAGAACCTGATCACTAATCATCAATAATCTAAGAACCTGATCACTAATCATCAATAATCTAAGAACCTGATCACCAATAATCAATCATCTAAGAACCTGATCATCAATCATCTAAGAACCTGATCACTAATCATCAATCATCTAAGAACCTGATCACTAATCATCAATGATCTAAGAACCTGATCACTAATAATCAATAATCTAAGAACCTGATCACCAATAATCAATCATCTAAGAACTGATCACTAATAATCAATCATCTAAGAACCTGATCACTAATAATCAAACATCTAAGAACCTGATCACTAATAATCAATCATCTAAGAACCTGATCACTAATAATCAATCATCTAAGAACCTGATCACTAATAATCAATCATCTAAGAACCTGATCACTAATAATCAATCATCTAAGAACCTGATCACTAATAATCAATCATCTAAGAACCTGATCACCAATAATCAATCATCTAACAACTGATGACCAATAATCAATCATCTAAGAACCTGATGACCAATAATCAATCATCTAAGAACCTGATCACTAATAATCAATCATCTAAGAACCTGATCACCAATAATCAATCATATAATAACCTGATCACTAATAATCAATCATCTAAGAACCTGATCACTAATAATCAATCATCTAAGAACCTGATCACTAATAATCAATCATCTAAGAACCTGATCACCAATAATCAATCATCTAAGAACCTGATCACCAATAAACAATCATATAAGAACCTGATCACTAATAATCAATCATCTAAGAACCTGATCACTAATAATCAATCATCTAAGAACCTGATCACTAATAATCAATCATCTAAGAACCTGATCACTAATAATCAATTATCCAAGAACCTGATCACTAATAATCAATTATCAAAGAACTGATCACTAATAATCAATTATCTAAGAACCTGATCACTAATAATCAATCATCTAAGAACCTGATCACTGATAATCAATCATATAAGAACCTGATCACTAATAATCAATAATCTAAGAACCTGATCACTAATAATCAATAATCTAAGAACTGATCACTAATAATCAATAATCTAAGAACCTGATCACTAATAATCAATAGTCAATAAGTTTTAATCAGGTGATTACTTCCTGTCCTCAGAGGGGGGCGTGTCATCATGGTGACGGGCAAGAACCTGGGCGTTGTGCATCAACCAATCATATCGGTGTGGGTGGAGCCTCTGGAGGTCCAGAGGGTGAAGCGGAGAAGACGATTGGCTCTGCTCACCGCCAAGCAGCTGGTCTTCAACAGCACTATGAGAACGGTGAGATCAACCAATCAGAGAGGAGAGTGGTCAGGATGTCCTGACTAATATCTGTCTCTCCTGTCTGTCTCTCTGCACCTGTCTGTCTCTCCTGCGTCTCTGTCTCTTCACCTGTCTGTCTACCCTGTCTGTCTCTCTCATGTATCTTCTGTCCATCTGTTTGTCTCTCTCAACCTGTCTGTCTCTCTCTTCACCTGTTTGTCTCTCATGTGTATCTCTCTTTTCCCTTTATGTCTCTCCTGTCAGCCTCTCCTTGTCACCTGTGTCTCTCCTGTCTGTACCTCTCTTCACTTGTCTGTCTCTCCTGTCTGTCTCTCCCTGTCCACCTGTGTGTCTCTCCTGTCTGTCTCTCTTCACCTGTGTGTCTCTCATGTCTCTCTCTGTCCACCTGTGTGTCTCTCATGTCTCTCCCTGTCCACCTGTTTGTCCCTCTCCTCACCTGTCTGTCTCTCATGTCTTTCTCTCCCTGTCCACCTGTCTGTCTTTTCACATGTATGTCTCTTCTGTCTCTCTCTCTCACTACCTGTGTGTCTCTCCTGTCTCTCCCTGTCCAACTGTCTGTCTCTCAGGTGTCAGAGCCCTGCTCAGTCCTGTCTTCCTCTCAGATGACCTGTCCGACTCCCAAAGTGACCCCAGAGGTCAAAGTGAAGGGCGTCTGGTTCCAGCTGGACAACGTCAGAGTCCACTATGAAACCATCAAGGTACCTGTCTGTCTCTCTGCCTGTCTGTCTGTCTGTCAGGATGAACATCTGGAGGCGGTGGAGAACAAAACGGTCTCCATGGTGATATGATATTATGGTCTGTAATACACAGAGTCTGCAGGGGAGATCAATATCTGTGATCAGAGACATAAAGAGCCTGTCTGTCTCTCTCTGTCTCTCCTTCTTCATAGTTAGCGTGTTAGTATCAACGTTTTCACAATAAAAGCTGATAAAATGCAGAGATTCAGAATAAAAGAAGGTTCTGATGGAGACACCTGTCTGTCTCTCTGCATGTCTCTCTCTCTGTCTCTGTCTCTGTCTCTCTCTCTCTCTCTCTCTCTCTCTCTCTCTCTCTCTCTCTCTCTGTCTGTCTCTCCTCCTTCACAGTTAACCTGTCTGTCTCTCTGCATGTCTGTCTCTCAGGGTAAAAGCTTCACGTATTATCCGAACCCAGAGTTGTTTCCTCTGAACAGAGAAGCTCCAGATGTCCCGTATCGGTTTAAACCCGGAGGAGTGATCGCTGTGGAGGTAAAACTCTCTTTGTTCTCCTTTGTTCTCCTTGGTTCTCCGATAACAAATCAAACATGTCTGAGCTCTGTGTTTCCGTGGCGACCCCTAGGGTCTGGACCTGACCAGAGCCATCTCCAGACAGGAAGTGACGGCTCGACTTGGAGATCAGGAGTGTGACGTGAAAACTCTGGACAACACTCACCTGTACTGTGAACCTCCAGAGATCCAACCAATGAGTGTAGAGGACAGCAACGAGCTACCCAGTCTCCAGGTAACAGTGTATTATTCTTTTTCACTGTGGCTTTGTAGCACTGTGCAAAAGCACACTGACGTAATCCTGCGGGTTTATTATTTCTTCCGTGCCAAAAGTTTGACGCGCTTCTCCTCACACAGCGTTAACAACACCTGCGAAAAAACATGCGGCCTGATCGGGAATGGTATGCTATGACTTTTCTCAGAGATTCGCCCAGTGGTTTTCCCGAAAATCGTGGAAAACGGAGCAAACTTTCTCCATTGACTTGAATGGGATTTTGGCGTGAAGAGAGCTAAAAAACACGTAACTTTGGGCCCATATTGACTAGCCGTACTTTAACGTAGAAAAATTATTCAAAGTTTAAAACGTAGACAAAACGCTGCACTTTATTAAGCCAAAGGGACATTTTGGTAGCTAGCACAGTTTTCATGAAGTCACAGATTAAGTTTCAGGAACATTTTGGGTCCGTTTCAGATTTTATAATGGGTGTGTATTGCACGAAATGTTCAGCGCTAGAGTGATGACATCACAGTCAGAGTGGAGCTGAGCATGAAAAGTATTCTGTGATTTTTAAAAACAAATTGCTTCCAATCCCACAATTTTTACTCTTTATCCAACATTTTTGGTAAAAATTAAAGGAAATGTTGTGCTGGTCGCAGTAAAGTGTCTATGGAATCCAACGGACTTAGACATTTGTCTCAAAGAGCCGCAGAGCGACATGAACTCCAACCAACTGCTCCATTAGACTCCATGTTAAATCTCACCACTAATTTATCAAAGAAAGCAGACGGTACCAGTTTTGTATATTGCTCTAGAGCTCACATTTGTAACACCACAAACATAAGAAACACATCAGCGCGTTCGGCAGTCTTATCTTTCTCACGGTATCCATATGTTGTTGATTGGACTCATGGTTTTGGTATAGGGACCGAGCGGTCTCCGAAATGAGACAGCCTACGCTACAAAGGACTTCCTGTTTACGTCACCAGGTGTTCCTCCCTTTGCTGCTCCCGTCGCCTAGAATCCCTGCTGAGCAGGATTATATATATATATATATATATACTGTAAAGGTTTAAAGGTACATATACTATATTGGCATGTACACATATATATATATATATGTTAGTGCTGGGCAACGATTAAAAATGTTAATCTCGATTAATCTCATTGTTATGGGCAAAGTTCAATAATGAATTCAAAAGTAGTGTATTGTGCACTTTTATTTTAAAAGTACTACTATATGAACAAAAGGTCAATAACATTTGTTTTGCAAACATTTTTTAAGGTTCTTCTTAAAAGCAGTATTCCCTTTACACAGTAGCAGTTAAAACTCCTTGAATGTTCTTGAAAACTGCAAACCTATCTACGTCATGTTTCTTTCCTTTTTTTTTGTTTGTTAAATTCTCAGTAGTGATAACTAAATGATTTGCTTATTATACATATTACAAACAAAACACTTTAAAAACTCAAAAACAATCATTTAAATTAATCATTTCTTTTTTGCCTTTTGGGGTATTTAGGTCAGACACATATGCAACTCTGATTACCGTAATATGTGTGGTATTTGTTATAAATGTACGTTGGTACATAGAGGGTGATAAGAAGCTGTACATGGAGGGACTTAGGACCCAGGGGAAGGAAACAGGAAGAGACGGGAGAGATGCCACACAAACAGCTGTTCACCGCTCGCTGCCTGGTTCTTGTGTTAAAAATGTCCGCTTAATAAAAAATAAAAAAACTGCGTTAACGCGCGATAAAATAATTGTCGTTGCCGTTAATTAAATGAATGCGTTAACGCGATAATAACGCGTTAACTTGCCCAGCATTAATATATGTATATATATACATATATATATATATATAAACTGTCAACATTTCTTGCGAAATGTTCTAGTTAATAATGTTATTATTATTAATATAATTATTAATTCTATTCTCATTGTTTTTTATATATGTCTCTCTCTCTCTCTCTCTCTCTCTCTGCCTGTCTGTCTCTCAGGTGTTCATGGGGAACCTGCGGGTGGACCTGGGTTTGGTTCAGTACGATAGTGACTCTCTGTCTGTCGTCCCATTGGCTGCTCAGATTGGTTTGGGGGTGGGAGCAGCTGTCATCATCCTGTCAGTGCTGGTTATCATCCTCATGTACAGGTAGATACCTGTCTGTCTGTCTGTCTGTCGGAGTTAAAGGCGCACTACTACTACTTATAGATCCAGACCCCGTGCATTCACTGATCCATTGATCCACTGTGAGAGCAGGAAGACTCTCAGGAACAAGTCGATCAGAGTAGATCAGCTCGTGAGGTTCAGGTGCGTTAAGGCACCGGTCTTAACAACCCCAGTCCACCTGGAGTCAGGGGGATCTGAGGGGCCCCCCCCAGCACTCTCCTCGGTCCTGATCCCACAGGCCTGGGTGGTTTCAACAATGACCTAGGAGGTATCGGTTCCAGTTTCTTGGTGCCCCTCCTGCGACAAGGTTAGCTGCAGCTCTCCACTGTTCTGGTAAACTCCCCTATCAGGGAGGTGGTCAGGGTTTGATTCCCCATGTTGTCTTATCCAGAAGTGGGACGGGACTCGGGCCAGTTTTGGACCCTGAGGGGACTAAACAAGTTCCTCAGGCCTCTGAAATACAGGATGTTAACCGTGCCGACGGTATAGCAGGCTGTTGTTGTGGGCCTCAAGGATCCCTATGTCCGGATACCAGTCTGGACTCAGGGATCCCTATGTCCAGATACCGTTTTGGAACAGGGCCCAGGCATCTCACTCGCCCCCCCACATCTTCACCAGGTGCATCGATGTGGTCTTGGGGCCCCTGCAGGGTATTAAGGGTCCTGAACTACTGTGTAGGAGGAAGACTTGATTACTAACTTGTTTGTGTGTTTGTGTGCAGGAGGAAGAGTAAACAGGCTCTCAGAGACTACAAAAAGGTTTTGCTGCAGTTGGAAACTCTGGAGATCAACGTTGGAGATCAATGTCGCAAAGAGTTCACCGGTACACAAACACATTGAATTCAGTTCACCTCAAAGTATTTATACAGCATCAAGTCCTAACAGGAGGTCTCTGGAGACTTGTCTCTGGTCTGGAATCTGGATTTAGTAACTATTGACTCGTCAAACCTGAAACATTGAGGAATATTAATATTAAGGGTCACATTTTATCTTTATATAACCACTTTAAAATGAAATCATCCATAGTGTTTATTCTTTTCATGAATATAAAATCCACCCAAAGAGATGAAAACAGGAAGGGCTTCCTGTTCTCCACAGACCTGGTCTGTCCTGAATCTGGTTCCCTAAATGAGATAAAATAGTTTGTTACATCTCATCAAACCACCTGGACCTGTGAGAAACCTCTGGACAAACTGGAACCTATGTGTCACAGACCCTGTCCCCCCTGCTCTTTTGGTAAAAACTGATCTGAGGGACCCAATGCAGCCAGAAGTCCACTAAGAGGTCCTGTAGCCGGTGTGTGAGGCCTTTAGGTGGTTCCATGCAGGCCAGATTATTAAAGACCAGAGTCATGAATCTGTAAGACATCTGTGGCTTCAGCCGTTTCCATTTAGCCAATCTTCCATCTATTTATTCCACCTAAGAACTTTCTTGACCCACTCACACATTAAAAGTCCGTCCTGGTGAGTTTGTGTCCAGCAGGAGTCGAACCGACGACCTTTCAGAGTATTTAACTCTGACAGAGCTGCGTGAACTTCTTCTTCTTCTGCTTTTAGACCTGATGACAGAGATGATGGACCTGAGCAGTGACGTAGGAGGACCAGGACTCCCCCTGCTGGACTACAGGACGTATGCAGAGAGAGTCTTCTTCCCGGGTCAGCAGGTGGCGCCGCTGAGCCGCCAGCTGGACCTGCCAGAGTCCAGGAGGCAGACTGTGGAGCAGGGCCTCCAGCAGCTCAACAACCTGCTCAACAACAGACTCTTCCTCACCAGGGTGGGTCATGTGATGCTGTCATGTGACGCTGTGATGCTGTCATGTGTCATGTGATGCTGTCATGTGCCATGTGACGCTGTCATGTGAAGCTGATGGAACCTGGTCTTCGGGGGGGGGGGGGGGGGGGGATAATCTGCTGGACTGGCAGCTGACGGTGTGTTCTGTCTCCGTCTCTCAGTTCATCCACACTCTGGAGGCCCAGCAGGGGTTCTCTCAGAGAGACCGGGGTTACGTTGCCAGTCTTCTCACCATCGCCCTGCACGACAAACTAGAGTATTTCACCGAGGTGATGAAGAGTCTGCTGCAGGACCTGGTTCAGCAGTACGTCGCCAAGAACCCCAAACTCATGCTGCGCCGGTACGTAAAACAAACTCACCTTTATCTGTGAGATGTGTCAACTATAAACAGGTGATTCGTGTTTAATGACTTGAAACGTGCCGCAGATACAGAATCCTTCTGTGGATTCTGTGCTGGTCCTGGACCTGTGGACCAGCACAGAATCCGCATCGCTTCTCCTGAAGCCAAAGTTCTGGGAGTCTGGGAGGATAAACAAGTTGATAAGTTAGTAATTGATTAAAAACCACCACCCTGGTCTACCAGAGAACCCTACAATGTCCAGAGTCTTTAGCATCTCAGGTGATACCTAGAGAGTCTTCCTCCGAGTCCTTAACCCTGCGTTCTCCACCAGACCCCGAGATTACCAGTCCAGGTCAGCAGTCCTGATCCTGATCCTCATGTTTGCTGGTCCATGCTGAAAGGCCTTCCTCTTTAGTTCTCGGGTTAGCATCATGATGAGCACTGTGAACCTTCAGCAGGTGGCTCTGAGGACCCACATCCCATCAGGGCAGGGTCCTTCTGTGTTCTAGCACCCGGGATCCAGATCACTTGGGCCCCTTTAGGGTCTCCAGACTGTCAGCTGGAAGGAGCTGCTGTTCTAACCTGTAACTGATGAGTCTGTCTGTCTGTCTGTGTTTCAGGACAGAGACGGTTGTAGAGAAAATGTTGACCAACTGGATGTCGATCTGCCTCTACTCCTTCCTCAAGGTTAGTGCTGATCTGTCTCTCTCTCTCTCTCTCTCGGTCTCTCTCTCTCTCTCTCTCTCTAACACTAACCTGTCTCCCCCTCACCTGTCTGTCTGTCAGGAGGTGGCGGGTGAGCCTCTCTTCATGCTCTACAGAGCCATAAAGTACCAGGTGGATAAAGGTCCGGTTGACTCTGTGACAGGAAAAGCTAAACGAACGCTGAACGACAGCCACCTGCTGAGAGAGGACATCGAGTACTGCTCTATGGTAACGACTGTCTCACTCTCTCTACTCACCTGTCTCACTTCTCTATCTCTCTCTCTTGTACCTGTCTCTCTCTCTGTACCCATCTCTCTCTCTCTCTCGTACCTGTCTCACTTCTGTACCTTTCTCTCGCCGTACCTGTCTCACTTCTGTACCTTTCTCTCTCTCGCCGTACCTGTCTCACTTCTGTACCTTTCTCTCTCTCTCGCCGTACCTGTCTCACTTTCTGTACCTTTCTCTCTCTCGCCGTACCTGTCTCACTTCTGTACCTTTCTCTCTCTCTCGCCGTACCTGTCTCACTTTCTGTACCCGTCTCTCTCCCTCAGACTCTGATGGTGTTGGTAAAGAATGGAGTTGAGGTTCAACCTTGTCCTGTTAAAGTGCTCGACACCGACACTATCACACAGGTAGGCACATGTCTCTCTGCCTCTCACCTACCTGTCTATCTGTCTCTTACCTGTCTAACGCTCACCGGTTTGTCTGCGAGCAGGTAAAGGATAAGATCCTGGATCAGGTCTACAGAGGAGCTCCGTTCACTCAGAGACCAGCAGCAGATAGTCTGGACCTGGGTACGCACACACACACCTACCTGTCTCACCTGTCGGGTTTGATTGACAGCTCATACTGACCTGTGTTCCTGTATTGACAGAGTGGCGTTCAGGTCAAGCGGGTCACCTGACCCTGTCAGATGATGACGTCACAGCAGTGGTTCAAGGTCGCTGGAAACGAGTCAACACTCTGCAGCACTACAAGGTAACGACGGACCAATCACAGGGCAGCTTCACGTCCTCAAGTTCTCCTCAAGTTCTCCTCATGTTCTCATGTTCTCTTCAAGTTCTCCTCATGTTCTCAAGTTCTCCTCAAGTTCTCCTCATGTTCTCAAGTTCTCCTCAAGTTCTCCTCATGTTCTCAAGTTCTCCTCAAGTTCTCCTCATGTTCTCCTCATGTTCTCAAGTTCTCCTCAAGTTCTCCTCAAGTTCTCCTCATGTTCTCAAGTTCTCCTCAAGTTCTCATGTTGTCCTCATGTCCTCGTGTTGTCCTCGTGTTCTCCTCGTGTTCTCCTTGTGTTCTCCTCAGATTGTCCTCGTGTTCTCCTCATGTTCTCCTTATGTTGTCCTCGTGTTCTCCTCGTGTTCTCCTCATGTTCTCCTTGTGTTCTCCTTGGGTTGTCCTCGTGTTGTCCTCATGTTCTCCTTATGTTTTCGTCGTGTTCTCCTCATGTTCTCCTTATGTTGTCCTTGTGTTCTCGTGTTCTCCTCAGGTTGTCCTCGTGTTCTCCTCATGTTCTTGTGTTCTCCTCGTGTTCTCCTCATGTTGTCCTCATGTTGTCCTCATGTTCTTCTCATGTTCTCCTCATGCTCTCCATTTACAACCCATCATCTCCTCTCTCGTTCCTCAGGTTCCAGATGGAGCAACAGTCGCTCTGATTCCTCGTTCTCAGAGTTCAGGTGGAGTCAACCAGGTCTTCCAGACTGGAGAAAGTAAGAACACAACTCTTCTCACAGAACATCAAGAACAGAGAGAACCAGACCTGAGCTCCAACATGTAGTCAGTCAGTTAAATAAATAAAGGGTCAAATATAAGAACCAGTTTGAAGTTAAACTTTTAGATTTGGACTAAACCATTATAAGCAGACACACCTGAACAACCTGTGTGTGGTTGGTGTAGAAACTCCAATGCTGGAGGGCGATGAGGAGGAGGGGCTTCGTCTGTGGCACCTGGTGAAGAGCAGTGAAGATCCAGAGATCCCAAAACACAGAAAGAGCAGCATGAGGGAGAGAGAGAGAGCCAAGGCCATACCTGAGATCTACCTGACCCGCCTGCTGTCCATGAAGGTAACACACCTGTATGTCTACCTGTCTGTCTCTCTACCTGTCTGTCTCTCTACCTGCATGTCTCTCTACCTGTCTGTATCTCTACCTGTCTGTGTGTATCTCTACCTGTCGGTGTCTCTCTACCTGCATGTCTCTCTACCTGTCTGTCTCTCTACCTGCATGTCTCTCTACCTGTCTGTCTCTCTACCTGTCTGACTCTCTACCTGCATGTCTCTCTACCTGCATGTCTCTCTACCTGTCTGTCTCTCTACCTGTCTGTCTGTCTCTCTACCTGTCTGTCTGTCTCTCTACCTGCATGTCTCTCTACCTGTCTGACTCTCTACCTGTCTGTCTCTCTACCTGCATGTCTCTCTACCTGTCTGTCTGTCTCTCTACCTGCATGTCTCTCTACCTGTCTGTCTGTCTCTCTACCTGCATGTCTCTCTACCTGTCTGTCTCTCTACCTGTCTGTCTCTCTACCTGCATGTCTCTCTACCTGTCTGACTCTCTACCTGTCTGTCTCTCTACCTGTCTGTCTCTCTACCTGTCTGTCTCTCTACCTGTCTGACTCTCTACCTGTCTGTCTCTTTGTAGGGGACCCTGCAGAAGTTCGTGGATGATGTCTTCGTGGCGATCCTCAGTACGAAGCGTCCTCCTCCGATCGCCGTCAGATTCTTCTTTGACTTCCTGGACGACATGGCAGAGAAACACGGCATCGACGACCCAGAGACCGTCCACATCTGGAAGACCAACAGGTGAGAGGCACACCTGCACACCTGTCTGTCTCTCTGACCTGTCTGTCGCTCTGACCTGTCTATCTCTCTGCAGTCTCCCTCTCAGGTTCTGGGTGAACATCCTGAAGAACCCTCAGTTTGTTTTGGACGTTCAGGTAACCGACAGCATCGACGCCGTCCTGTCTGTCATCGCTCAGACCTTCATCGACTCCTGCACCACCTCGGAGCACAAAGTGGGACGGGTACGACCTGTCTCTCTCTCTGTCTGTCTGTCTGTCTGTCTGTTTACTGTGATAAGGTCTGTGGTTCAGTCATGTGACCACATGGTAACTTTCTGTCCAATCAGGATTCTCCTGTCAACAAGCTGCTGTACGCCAGAGAGATCCCCCGATACAAACAGCTGGTAGAGAGGTGAGACAGCTTCCTGTTGCATTTACCTCTGTGTTAAACAGTCCATGATGTGTGATGAGAAACAACAGGCTCACTGTAGTAACTTTACTTACAGCTTTACATTCACCCTAGAAACACTCTCACTACGTTACAGTTACAGTCAGACACAAGCTTTACCAACACTGTACATATGTAAATAATGATTGTTTCTGTGAATACATTACACCAATGTGATGAACTGTGTTATGTCTGTGCGTGCGTGCGTGCGTGTGTGTGTGTGTGTATCTGTGTGTGTGTGTGTGTGTGTGTCTGTAGGTATTACAGTGATATCCACAGCGCTGCGTCAGGCTGTTATCAGGAGATGAACTCCACTCTGACTGAACTGTCTGGGGTCAGTAAACAAACTGAGATACAGATTTTATGTATATATATATATATATATATATATATATATATATATATATATATATATATATATATATATATATATATATATATATATATATATATATATATATATATATATATATATATATATATATATATATATATATATATATATATATATATATATATATATATATATATATATATATATATATATATATATATATATATATATATATATATATATATATATATATATATATATATATATATATATATATATATATATATATATATATATATATATATATATATATATATATATATATATATATATATATATATATATATATATATATATATATATATATATATATATATATATATATATATATATATATATATATATATATATATATATATATATATATATATATATATATATATATATATATATATATATATATATATATATATATATATATATATATATATATATATATATATATATATATATGGTGACACGCCTGGTCCGGAACCCCCCTTCACTCCATCACCGTCGGTCCCTCCTGTCTCACACACACACACACACACGATTGATCGGCTCGTTACAGGATCGTGACAATATTAAAACACATATTGTGGTGTTTTTAAATGAACATATAAGCACGAGAGAACAAACTGCTCTTAACTCAACTCTTTATTAGCATAACTTCCTCATGCAGGTTACTGCCACGGTACAGACTACAGGCTCCATGCTTCACCTACATTCCCCTGGGTCCTAAGCCCCTCCATGTACAGCTTCTTATCACCCTCTATGTACCAACGTACATTTATAACAAATACCACACATATTACGGTAATCAGCGTTGCACATGTGTCTGACCACAATACCAAAGAAAGCAAAAAATAAATGATTCATTTAAATGATTGTTTTAGAGTTTTTAAAGTGTTTTGTTTGTAATATGTATAATAAGCATCATTTAGTATCACTATTGAGAATTTAACAAACATAAAAACATGACGTAGATAGGTTTGCAGTTTTCAAGAAGTATATTTAAATGTCATCTCTTACACACATGAAGATAAAGTTATGAACACCGGCTGAATATCTATGATCAGAATCATTATAACTGTGTTATAACTGCTACTGTGTAAAGAGAATACTGCTGCTGACAACAACCTGATGTGTTTAAAGCGTTTACAAACCAAATGTTATTGACCTTTAGTTCATATAGCAGTACTTTAAAATAAAAGTGCACAATACACTACTTTTGAATTCATGATTGAACTTTGCGCATAACAATGAGATTAATCATGATTAAACATTGTAATCGTTGCCCAGCACTAGTATTTACGTATGAACAGTATTAACTCAATATTGTGTTCTTGTCTGCAGAGTTTTGCCTCAGAGATGAACAGTGTTGTTGCTCTTCATGAACTCTACAAGTACATCAACAAATATTATGACCAGGTAACACACACACACACTCTCAGACACAGACACACAGACAGACACACACACACACACTTCAATAATCACATAACTATACAGTAATAAGTCTCTGTATCCACCTGTCTGTCAGATCATCATGTCTCTGGAGGAGGACACTTCAGGTCAGAAGATGCAGTTGGCCTATCGGCTCCAGCAGGTCGCCGCCCTGGTGGAGAACAAGGTCACTGACCTCTGACCCCGTCACCCTGAAGACACTAAGACAAGCTTCCTGTTGGACGTCTGGAAATCATTCTCCTGTTAACATTGTTGTGTGTGTGTGTGTGTGTGTGTGTGTGTGTGTGTGTGTGTGTGTGTGTGTGTGTGTGTGTGTGTGTGTGTGTGTGTGTGTGTGTGTGTGTGTGTGTGTGTGTGTGTGTGTGTGTGTGTGTGTGTGTGTGTGTGTGTGTGTGTGTGTGTGTGTGTGTGTGTGTGCCTGGAGATCCTGGTTCTCTAGAGTCCTTCACTCAAACTAAACCTGAACCCGGCTTTAGACCGACCCGACAATCGAACCAATCAGAGAGTTTCATCATCACCTGCTGCCTTGCACTACATTTCCCAGAGTACCCTGCGGTCCGGCTGTCTGTGTGGAGTCAGAATGCACAATTACAACAGTTAATACTGGTCACATGTATTGATTACTTGCCTGCTGATGTTTTGTATTGACAGTATTTTTAGCTCTTACTACTGAAACCAGCAGGATTGTGAGTGTTTTTAAACCCGACACCCTCAGGACCCGACCCACACTGGTTCAGTCTTCCTCAGGTCCAGGTTGAGTCCACATTGACTCGCCAGGATTCAGGTTTTACATTAATAGTGGTGAATCAGCACACAGCAGTGATGCTTGTTTAGCTCATTGAGAGTAGAAACAGAAATAAGAATCCATCCATCCATCCATTTTCCTCCGCTTATCCGGGGTCGGGTCGCGGTGGCAACAGGCCAAGCAGGCTGACCCAGACTTCCCTCTCACCGGCAACATGTTCCAGCTCATTCTGGGGGATCCGAGGCGTTCCCAGGCCAGCTGGGAGATGTAATCCCTCCAGCGTGTTCTGGGTCTTCCCCGGGGTCTCTTCCCAGTTGGACGTGCCTGGAAAACCTCCAGTGGGAGGCGTCCAGGAGGCATCCTAATTAGATGCCCGAACCACCTCAGCTGACTCCTTTCGACGCGAAGGAGTAGCGGCTCGACTCCAAGCTCCCTCCTGATGACCGAGCTCCTTACCCTATCTCTAAGGCTGAGCCCGGCCACCCTACGGAGGAAGCTCATTTCGGCCGCTTGTAGCCGCGACCTTGTCCTTTCGGTCACGACCCAGAGTTCGTGACCATAGGTGAGGGTAGGAACGTAGACCGAGTGGTAAATTGAGAGCTTTGCCTTCCGGCTCAGCTCCCTCTTCACCAAGACGGTCCGGTGCAGCGCCTGCTTTACTGCTGCAGCTGCGCCGATCCGTCTGTCGATCTCCCGCTCCATCTTACCCTCACTCGTGAACAAGACCCCGAGATACTTGAACTCCTTCGCTTGAGGTAGGCACTCCGTCCCCACCTGGAGGGAGCAATCCACCGGGTTCCGGCAGAGCACCATGGCCTCAGATTTGGAGGTGCTAACTCTCATCCCCGCCGCTTCACACTCGGCTGCAAACCGCCCCAGTGAATGCTGGAGGTCACGATCCGAGGAGGCTAACAGGACCACATCATCTGCAAACAGCAGAGAGGCGATCCCGAGACCCCCGAACCTGACGTTCTCCTCCCCCCGGCTGCGCCTAGATATCCTGTCCATGAAAGTCACGAACAGGACCGAAATAAGAATCCTTCTGAAACAATCTGAAATGTTTAACCTCTGTTTGTTTGCTCTTTACTAACTTATTACATGTACATACCATCAGTCCTATTTATACGTATTTATTCCAGCTGTGCCTTCATGCAGCTCGATGGCGCTGTCTGTCTGTTCTTACAGCCGCCTTGTTGATCATGTGTCCCAGTGCATGATGGGAACATAAACTCATTTAAATGTGTAACTCTTATTGAACCAGGGAGGGAAAACAACAACTTAATCATCTACAAATACCCAGACAGCCCGAGTATGACTGGGTGTCCAGCTAGTTTGACAAACACAATCACAACTCTTTCACTAGATTGAGTTGAGATTGTAGCCAAAGTCGAGGGTTAACTGTCGAGTGTTTGTAGCGGCTACGGTGTGAGCTAGCTAGAAACAGTGCAGACGAGCTAGCTCTTTGTTTCGCACTGATTATTGTGAAGCTGAACATCCCATAATACACACCAGAAAACAAAGGTAGGGTGTTTTAGTGAGCTGCTGCTTCACGTTCCATTAGCTCTGATATCCCCCCCCCCCCCCCCCCCCCCCGACTCTCCAGCCTGAGATGTTATGATGTAATAGAAAGCAATAACATTTTTAGAAAAGACAAAGGTTGTTTTTTATGAACAGACAGTTGGGCGACATGTGAAGATATTATCCGTGTTAACGTTTGACTGTGTAAATCAATCAATAACCAGTTTATTGATGTGATGACGTTACTGATGACGTCGCCGAGGACTCTGAGGTTTGGAGCCTCTCTGCAACACTTTGTTGTTTCAGCTGTTTGTGTCACAAAGTGAAGATGCAGAGTTTAAACAGGCTTCATATGCAGCTCTGCGAAACAGGACACTTCCTGGACTCTGCTGGCTCTCCTGGACTCTTGACAGGACACTTCCTGCACTCTCCCGGACTCTTGACAGGACACTTCCTGGACTCTGCTGGACCCCTGACGGGACCCCTTTGAGACCTGTATGTTCTTCAGTGTAAATGGACTCTGACTGATGCTGGTCCCATCAGGCAATAACGGACTTCCTGTCTGACAGATTTTGGTATAAAATGAGCCGCTTGTTGAATGATCTTCTGTACTTTTCTTCTTCTAGTGTTTCTGATGATTCTCTCTGTTTAATCTTTAATCTCTCCTCTGTGTTGCTTGTTTTCGATAGTTATTGTTCACTGATCAGATTACAATTTTGCATGTGTGTGATGATGATGATGATGATGATGATGATTTGTTTTAATGGTGGCAGAAGGTCCTAGTTTGACCTCCTGATCGCTGTTCCGTTTTTTAATCTTCTGGGACATGATGAAACAGATCCTCAGCTCTGATTGGTCGAGCTCTATTTGTTACTGAAACGTTTTTTCTACAAGGGAATAAAAACTTTAAAGGGTTTGTATAAAGTGACTCCTGGATCAGATGTGATGAAGCACAGACTGCTTTTCTACTGACTGTACAGTTTGCCAACAATGTGTAAATGTGCCTGTAAATACCTCTCTGAGGATGAGGAGGGTGAGGAAGACAAGTCAGACTGCAATGGAAATGTGTTTTTATTGTGAAGAGGCTGGAGGCCAAACACAAGTTGTATCATGTAAAAATAAAGTTACAACTTTAACAATTCTCTCTGTCTGTGTTTTTCATTTGTTTTAATACTTTTGTCGATATCACTGATACCAAAACGTTTTGGTACCTTAATTTAAAGAAATATAGAACTCGTACTACAAAAACCTGTTTTGTAGTTTAAAAAAGAAGTCAAACTTTTCAAATTTGGAATTTTTTTTCTGCACCAAAAGATCCGTTCAAAACTTATTCAAACGGAATCCAGAACTATCGGATCAAAGAATCATGTATGTTAACAATATGTAAACATGATCAATATATTGTATTGTATGTTAATAATATCTAAACCATTACATCATTTGTATATATTTACCCCCCCCCAGCTCCGCCTCTGATCCCAGTTTAGAACCAGACAGCATGGCCGCTAACGGCGCATGTCCACAGACCGGTGTCCGGTGTCAACAGCTGTTGAGACCATGAACGGTAGGACCGATACACCACGGAAAACACGAGAATAACCGGAGTGGACCCGGTACAGAGCTGGTACTTCCCGTCCGGTCTGCAGAGAGAGCCGCTGATCTGCAGCTGGAGCTAGCGGAGCTAACAGGCTAACTGACAGCAGACTGTCAGCTGTCTTCTGACGGGGCTAACGGTCAGGCCACTGGCTCATGTTCACCACGCTACGCTGCACTGACCCGTTCTGGCCCGGGTTAGTTTCTGGACTGTCTGCGGTGAAGTTCAGCCACATAACGGAGGCTTCCAAGCTAACTTGTTGACGCGAGCCCCCAGAGTACCATCGGTCCAGCTGGGATAGAGCAGAGAGCCAGGATGCTAATAGGTAAAATAGCAGCATGCTAATGAGTAAAGTAGCAAGATGCTAATGTTTAAAGTAGCAGGATGCTAATGGCCAAAGTAGCAGGATGCTAATGGCTAAAGTAGCAGGATGCTAACGAGTAAAGTGGGCAGGATGCTAACGGGTAAAGTAGCAGCATGCCAACGGGTAAAGTAGCAGCATGCCAACGGGTAAAGTAGCAGCATGCCAACGGGTAAAGTAGCAGCATGCCAACGGGTAAAGTAGCAGCATGCTAACGGGTAAAGTAGCAGCATGCCAACGGGTAAAGTAGCAGCATGCCAACGGGGAAAGTTAGCTGAACTCCAGCCAGCATGGCTAACATGCTAAGCTATCTTCCACCAGCTGACTGCTGATGCTGTCACAAGCACATGCAGGTTGTTACTGGTTCCAGACTCTAAAATAGAGCATTTAACTAACAGACTAATGCCTGCTGGTCAGTTCATCAGTTCTCCTCCAGGTTTGATTAACTTCAATGTGAATAGTTTCATAGTTGTTACAGAGGAACCATCTGACCAGGTGGTCATGAACATGTTCAGAGGTTTATTAATGTATGTAGAATGTTTCAGTGATAAACAAAGTAAATATAACTTGAATAATGATGTTTCTATTTACTAGTTAAAGGTCTCTCTAAGCTCTACTAATGCTTCAGGTTTAAGGTGTTAAAGCCATAAACAGTGACTAGTGTTGCTGTTAAAGGACTGTTTGTCATATTGACTTTATATAACGTTAATAACATTGTTGTTCCTCTCACAGCCGTCGCTGGAGGAACCGGTAACGCTGCCGCAGCTGGAAAGAAGCACCGGAGGAGAGGAAAGAAACACCGTCGAGTCCGAACAGAAGAGAACCGGTAAGAAACCAGCTGTGTGTGTGTGAGACATGTGTGTCATGGTATCAGAGGTCTGAAGGGGTTTAGATCATCACCAACATCATCATTCACTGGATGGTGATGATGATGATGAAGCTCTAACTCGACTCCTCCACTGACTTGTGATCTCTTGGTTCTATTGATGGTCTATTTGTTTGTTTAATTGTTAATCTATTGATTAGGCCAAGAGGTTCTCATTCATACAAAGTATCAAAACTATTGTTGTGGTATCGTATCCAACATCTCAGTAAACAAGAGAACACCTGTCAATCTTTGTGCTAAGCTATGCTAACAGTGTCCCCCTGCCTCCAGCCTTTGTGCTAAGCTAGCTGGTCTCTTACTGACAGAAACAGGTTTGGAGTTCGGTCCGAGAGACTCGGCTCCAATAATAGAAGCAGAGAGTGAATCATGATCTCTCACACACACACACCTGCTCTTCATGAGTCATGGACAGTGTTACGGTTTGCCTGAGCTGCACTGAAATAGACAGTGTGTGTGTGTGTGTTCAGAATCAGAAACCGTTTATTGCCAATGTATGTTGCACATACAAGGAATTTGTCATGACAGGTGGTGCATAACATTAAACAATCAACACATTGCAAGAAATAGAAACATTAAATTTACAATAGAATATAAAATAAAGTGCACAACAAACAGATAACAGGAATATAAACAAGTATGATGAAGTGTAATGTAAAGTGTCAAGTGTGTTTAAATGAAGAAACAGAAGGGATGTGTAGGGGAGTGTCCAGTAGGAGGTTGTCCTGGGGATGAAACTGTTGATGTGGTGTGAGGTCTTGGTCCTAATGGACTGCAGCCTCCTGCCAGATGGAAGGGGCACGAACAGTTTATGTCCAGGCTGAGAGGGGTCGACTACAATCTTTCTTGCTCGCTACAGGGTCCTTGAAGGGACGGCAGATTGCAACCAATCACCCTCTCGGCAGAGCGAATGATGCGCTGCAGACCGTGATGGAGAAGCAGAGGATGGACTCTATGATGGCTGTGTAGAAGTGCACCATCATTGTCTTTGGCAGGTTGAACTTCTTCTGCTGCCTCAGGAAGTACATCGTCTGCTGAGTCACGGGGTGATGGGAGGAGTCACACAGATGGGTCGGTGTATACTCCGGGGCTGTTGAACGAGGAAGGCGAGAAGGTAGCCCCTGGCTTGGCTGTTCCCGGCGCTTCGCCATGCGCCTGGCCTGGATGAGACGATCCAATCTGGTGGTTATCTCGATAAGCCCGTCCGGGGATGTGGGTAGCTTGAACGAGATTAGTTCGTTTTTTATGTAATCTGCTAGACCGAGCAAATATGTGTCACTGAGCGGCCATGTTCCATGAAGTTAATCGTGCCTTGGTTCGGAAATCAATGGCATAGTCCGTGACAGATTGGTGGCCCTGCTGAAGCCACATTAGCCCTCCGGTGACGTCCGCTCCCATGGACACCACCTCGAAAACCATGCGTAGTTCGTCGGAGAAGGACGCACAGGCAGGAGTACGACGATCCCATTCCGCCGTTCCTCACAGGTGAGCTCTCCCCGTCAGGTGGTTGATGGTGAACGCCACCCTGGCGTCCTCTGAAGTGAAGGTGCGGGGTTGCAACGAGAACAGGATGGAACAGTTTGTCAGGAATGCGTTGCAACCCTCATGATCCCCAGCATAACGTTCCGGCTCCCCCACCCGAGACCGGCGTTCGACCCCAGAGTGGACCGAAGCAGGTGACGGTGACCACGTCGCGTTGGTCTGAGTTGTGGCTGCCGCGAGTTGCTGTACCTGGTCAATCAAGGTGGTCAGAATCTGGTTATGATTCGCCAGCGTGTGGTGAACCTCAGCGGTGTTGGTGACCACCAGGGTCTTGTATTGCCACTTCGATCAACACAAACCGGGCCTGTGATGCGGTGTCGTATGCTGGGTCCATGTTCTGGCCAGATCGTACTGTAACGGGTGTGGTTAGGACCCAGAAGCAGTACGACAGACACACTGAATAGTTGGAATCAAAGCTTTATTCTCAACTGAACACACAACAGGTAACAGTCTAGGATATGCACAGGTGTAGAATGCCACACGGTGAAACGCCAAGCCGTCAAGAGAGAAGGCAGACAGAACTCCGAGGAAACGGAGGCAGGATCTCGTGGTCGGGGACATAAGGCTGAGTGGTTTACCGGGGCCGAGGCAAGGCAGAGAAGTCCAAACAGGCAGGGTCAGTAATGGGAAACCCGTCGGCGGGTAAACGCTGGAAGGTCTGGTATGAATGCGGAGAACGATCTGGCAGTGAGTGTGGGTGAGACTGGGGTCCAAATAGTAGGTGCAGCAGAGTGAGCAGGTGAGAGTGATGAGCTGATTAGGTGAGTGAGAGATAGAGTGACAGGATAGCACTGGCAGAGCTGTGACAAGAACATTATATTTCTTTAAAAATGTAGATAACATAGATTATACGTCTTTAAACATGTAGATAACAGAGAACATTATATATCTTTAAACATGTAGATAACAGAGAACATTATATTTCTTTAAACATGTAGATAACGGAACATTATATATCTTTAAACATGTAGATATCAGAGATTATACGTCTTTAAACATGTAGATAACCGAGAACATTATATATCTTTAACCATGTAGATAACCGAGAATATTATATATCTTTAAACATGTAGATAACAGAGAACATTATATTTCTTTAAACATGTAGATAACCGTGAACATTATATATCTTTAAACATGTAGATAACAGAGAACATTATATATCTTTCAACATGTAGATAACCGAGAACATTATATATCTTTAAACATGTAGCTAAGAGAGAACATTATATATCTTTAAACATGTAGATAACAGAGAACATTATATTTCTTTAAACATGTAGATAACAGAGAACATTATATTTCTTTAAACATGTAGATAACGGAGAACATTATATTTCTTTATACATGTAGATAACAGAGAACATTATATTTCTTTATACATGTAGATAACAGAGAACATTATATTTCTTTAAACATGTAGATAACAGAGATTATACATCTTTAAACATGTAGATAACAGAGAACATTATATATCTTTAAACATGTAGATAAGAGAGAACATTATATATCTTTAAACATGTAGATGACAGAGAACATTATATATCTTTATACATGTAGATAACAGAGAACATTATATATCTTTATACATGTAGATAGCAGAGAACATTATATTTATTTAAACATGTAGATAACAGATAACATTATATATATTTAAACATGTAGATAACAGAACATTATATATCTTTAAAGATGTAGATAACAGAGAACATTATATTTATTTAAACATGTAGATAACAGAACATTATATATCTTTAAACATGTAGATAACAGAACATTATACATCTTTAAAGATGTAGATAACAGAGAACATTATATTTCTTTAAACATGTAGATAACGGAGAACATTATATATCTTTAAAGATGTAGATAACAGAGAACATTATATATCTTTAAAGATGTAGATAACAGAGAACATTATATTTATTTAAACATGTAGATAACAGAACATTATATTTATTTAAACATGTAGATAAGAGAGAACATTATATATCTTTAAACATGTAGATAACAGAGAACATTATATTTCTTTAAACATGTAGATAACAGAGAACATTATATTTCTTTAAACATGTAGATAACGGAGAACATTATATTTCTTTATACATGTAGATAACAGAGAACATTATATTTCTTTAAACATGTAGATAACAGAGAACATTATATTTCTTTATACATGTAGATAACGGAGAACATTATATTTCTTTATACATGTAGATAACAGAGAACATTATATATCTTTAAACATGTAGATAAGAGAGAACATTATATATCTTTAAACATGTAGATGACAGAGAACATTATATATCTTTATACATGTAGATAACAGAGAACATTATATATCTTTATACATGTAGATAGCAGAGAACATTATATTTATTTAAACATGTAGATAACAGATAACATTATATATATTTAAACATGTAGATAACAGAACATTATATATCTTTAAAGATGTAGATAACAGAGAACATTATATTTATTTAAACATGTAGATAACAGAACATTATATATCTTTAAACATGTAGATAACAGAACATTATACATCTTTAAACATGTAGATAACAGAGAACATTATATTTCTTTAAACATGTAGATAACGGAGAACATTATATATCTTTAAAGATGTAGATAACAGAGAACATTATATATCTTTAAAGATGTAGATAACAGAGAACATTATATTTATTTAAACATGTAGATAACAGAACATTATATTTATTTAAACATGTAGATAACAGAACATTATATATCTTTAAATATGTAGATAACAGAACATTATATATCTTTAAACATGTAGATAACAGAACATTATATATCTTTAAACATGTAGATAACGGAGAACATTATATATCTTTAAACATGTAGATAACAGAGAACATTATATATCTTTAAACATGTAGATAACAGAGAACATTATATTTCTTTAAACATGTAGATAACGGAGAACATTATATATCTTTAACCATGTAGATAACCGAGAATATTATATATCTTTAAACATGTAGATAACAGAGAACATTATATATCTTTAACCATGTAGATAACCGAGAATATTATATATCTTTAAACATGTAGATAACAGAGAACATTATATTTCTTTAAACATGTAGATAACCGAGAACATTATATATCTTTAAACATGTAGATAACAGAGAACATTATATATCTTTCAACATGTAGATAACCGAGAACATTATATATCTTTAAACATGTAGATAAGAGAGAACATTATATATCTTTAAACATGTAGATAACAGAGAACATTATATTTCTTTAAACATGTAGATAACAGAGAACATTATATTTCTTTAAACATGTAGATAACGGAGAACATTATATTTCTTTAAACATGTAGATAACAGAGAACATTATATTTCTTTATACATGTAGATAACAGAACATTATATTTCTTTAAACATGTAGATAACAGAGATTATACATCTTTAAACATGTAGATAACAGAGAACATTATATATCTTTAAACATGTAGATAAGAGAGAACATTATATATCTTTAAACATGTAGATGACAGAGAACATTATATATCTTTATACATGTAGATAACAGAGAACATTATATATCTTTATACATGTAGATAGCAGAGAACATTATATTTATTTAAACATGTAGATAACAGATAACATTATATATATTTAAACATGTAGATAACAGAACATCATATATCTTTAAAGATGTAGATAACAGAGAACATTATATTTATTTAAACATGTAGATAACAGAACATTATATATCTTTAAACATGTAGATAACAGAACATTATACATCTTTAAACATGTAGATAACAGAGAACATTATATTTCTTTAAACATGTAGATAACGGAGAACATTATATATCTTTAAAGATGTAGATAACAGAGAACATTATATATCTTTAAAGATGTAGATAACAGAGAACATTATATTTATTTAAACATGTAGATAACAGAACATTATATTTATTTAAACATGTAGATAACAGAACATTATATATCTTTAAATATGTAGATAACAGAACATTATATATCTTTAAACATGTAGATAACAGAACATTATATATCTTTAAACATGTAGATAACAGAACATTATATATCTTTAAACATGTAGATAACAGAGAACATTATATATCTTTAAACATGTAGATAACAGAACATTATATATCTTTAAACATGTAGATAACAGAACATTATATATCTTTAAACATGTAGATAACAGAACATTATATATCTTTAAACATGTAGATAACAGAACATTATATATCTTTAAACATGTAGATAACAGAACATTATATATCTTTATACATGTAGATAACAGAACATTATATATCTTTAAACATGTAGATAACAGAGAACATTATATATCTTTAAACATGTAGATAACAGAGAACATTATATATCTTTAAACATGTAGATAACAGAACATTATATATCTTTAAACATGTAGATAACAGAACATTATATATCTTTAAACATGTAGATAACAGAACATTATATATCTTTATACATGTAGATAACAGAACATTATATATCTTTATACATGTAGATAACAGAACATTATATATCTTTAAACATGTAGATAACAGAGAACATTATATATCTTTAAACATGTAGATAACAGAGAACATTATATGTCTTTAAACATGTAGATAACAGAGAACATTATATGTCTTTATACATGTAGATAACAGAGAACATTATATTTATTTAAACATGTAGATAACAGAGAACATTATATTTATTTAAACATGTAGACAACAGAGAACATTATATATCTTTCAACATGTAGATAACAGAGAACATTATGTTTCTTTAAACATGTAGATAACAGAGAACATTATATTTCTTTAAACATGTAGTTAACAGAGAACATTATATTTCTTTAAACATGTAGATAACAGAGAACATTATATTTCTTTAAACATGTAGATAACAGAGAACATTATATTTCTTTAAACATGTAGATAACAGAGAATATTATATTTCTTTAAACATGTAGATAACAGAACATTATATTTCTTTAAACATGTAGATAACAGAGAACATTATATTTCTTTAAACATGTAGATAACAGAGAACATTATATTTCTTTAAACATGTAGATAACAGAGAACATTATATTTCTTTAAACATGTAGATAACAGAGAATATTATATTTCTTTAAACATGTAGATAACAGAGAACATTATATTTCTTTAAACATGTAGATAACAGAGAACATTATATTTCTTTAAACATGTAGATAACAGAGAACATTATATTTCTTTAAACATGTAGATAACAGAACATTATATATCTTTAAACATGTAGATAACATAGATTATACGTCTTTAAACATGTAGATAACAGAGAACATTATTTATCTTTAAACATGTAGATAAAATAGATTATACATCTTTAAACATGTAGATAACCTCTTGAAGACATTCTTAGTGTTGACCCTAACTGAGATAAACAAGACCCCGCCCACTTTATCACCTCCACACTGCCGACCAATCACTGAATGAGGAGGCTACTGGTCAGATTGGCTGTTTTATAATGTTACAAAAGCAGACGTTATATAATCTACATGTTTTCGGTTCTTCGTATGTGGTTCTTGTGTAATACCTGGTTCTCTGTTTCAGGCCTGATGGCCTCTGTGACCTTCAGAGTCTCAATGCCAACGGCAGCATCTCCCCATCACCTCAGCAGAGTTACCCAAAATCTACCCTGCTGTCAGCCCAAAATACTTCATCACAAAAAGCCCTAACATGTACTGAAGAGGTCCACGAATCCACTACAGCACCCCAACAGACCCATCCACGCACCCCCACGTTACCCACTGAGACCCCCACGTTACCCACTGAGACCCCCAAGGGTCTCCCTCCATCCCTCTCTACTCCTCCCCAGAACACCCTCCAGACCCCCACACCCCATGTAGCACACTTGGTCCAAAACACCCACACAACAGCGCCGTTGACGCCTTCGATTTTCCGCCAATCACCTCCAACTGTTAACCAAAATATTTGGCCTGAAGGCCAAACTGATCCCTCCAAACTGCCTCCAGTCTTATCACACAATATTACCCACAATACCTCTGAATCAAAGTCACTTTCTGCCAAAGCTCCTCCCAGCCCTCAGTTAAGCCCCTCCCACCCAGACCCCTTCCTGCTGACCTCAGTGACCACCTCTAGTGTCTCTTCACATCTCTACACCTCCACCTGCTCGTCAGCCTCCTTCCTCTGCTCCCTCGACTCTCTGAGCCCCCACATTGGTCCGCCTCCCGTGATGTCATCAGCCACCCCACATATGACCACATCCCCTTTTACTCTAAGCCCGCCCCCTGCACAGCTGCTGGGCTCTGATGATGAGGAGCAGGAAGACCCTTCAGATTATTGCAAAGGTGAGTTTGTTTTCTGATTCATCCAAGAAAACATGATTGGTTAACAATAACTAGAAAATGTTTTTCCTGCAGAAAATGCGTTGGAATGCTGAAAGCTGAAATGAATCGCAAAAAAATTGCTGAAAATACAGAAATGGGAGACTACCTGTCTGATAAATGTTGAAGGCCAGAAGCATTAAACTGCACTGCTAAAGACCCTTCGAGTTCAAATGTCTAACTGGCAGACTTTGAAGCTAAACTGTATTATCTAAAGAAGCTAAGAGCTGAATTACAAAGCAGGAAAAGCTTGAAGTTAAACAATTTTACTGTCAAAGTAATAGTAGTAAAAGTACAATCAGTAGTGGTAGTAATAATAGTAGTAATAGCAGTAGTAGTGATCATAGTAGTAGCAGTAATAACAGCAGTAGTAGTAGTAGTGGTCATAGTAGTAGTTCATATAAAAGTAGTATTTGTAGTAGTAGTATTAGTAATAGCATTTGTAGTAGTAGTAGTTGCAGTAATAGTAGCAATGGCAGTTGTAGTAGAAGTGGTAGTTTTACTATAAATATTATTAGTAAAAGTATTAGTAGCATTAAAATAAGTACTAGTAGTAGCAGTAGTGATATTTATAGTAGTAGTTTTAGTAGTAGAAGTGGTAGTTGTAGAAGTATTATTAGCAGTATCAGTAGTAATAGTAATAGCAGTATTTGAAGTAGCAGTAATAGCAGTAGTACTAGTAGTAGTCTTTTAGTATATTAGTATTGGTAATAGCATGAATAGTATTAGTTGTAGTATAAGTAATAGTAGTATTGGTAGTAATAGTGGTAGTAATAATATTGGTGGTAGTAGTAATAGTAGCAACAGCAGAAGTTGTAGTAGTAGTAATACGAGAAATATTAGCAGCAGTAGTAGTAGTATTGGTAAGAGCATTAAGTATTTCAACAAAAAAGCCTAGTTTTGAGCTTAATGTCTAAATCATCAGACTGTTTGACACACACACACACACACACACACACACAGGTTATTCAATGAAAGGCTTAATCACAAGCATTCCAGTTAGATTTCACTCTGTGGGGCTTTTATTTTGAAATGGGGGGTGGGGGGGGGGTGAAAGGGGAAAAGTCCTCTAAAAATCTCTAAGACCTGAATGACTGTATGAGAGAGACACACAGAGAGATGGAGGGAGTGAGTGAGAGTGTGCAGGCAGGCAGGCAGACAGACAGAAAGAAAGAGAGAAAAAGAGAGCCTGAGAGAGAAAGATTGAATGTGGGAGAGGGAGAAAGACAGACAGTTACAGTTAGATGGAGTGAGACAGACAGACAAGAGGAGGTCTAATGATCTTTCCCTGAATTTCTCCAAGTCATGTGTGTCTGTGCGTGTGTCAGTGTGTTTATCAACTTCACTAATGAGCTCAATCACAAACACCTGTGTGCCTGCAGTCTTTACATGGAGATAAAACTGTGAAACACCTGTCAAATAAATCCTCAAAACCCCCATAACCGTAGCTCCTATTACTCCGATATTAGAACTGGAGAGGAAGGATGACTTGAAGAACAGATCATGTGAAAATTGTGTCTGTATCCGGTGACGTCATCTCCCTGAATGGCAGCCTAAAACCATAGCTCCTCCGGGAAAATAACTACTACGCCCTGATAAACAATCAAATATTAAATTTTTCGAGAATATTCCGTCTGGTAAGTGGGGCAACAATGGGGGAAAAAGGACACAAACAAAAAAAGCACGATTGGAGAGCCCGTAAATGAAGAAAGCACAAAGAACAGCTCACAGACACAGGTACAAGATGGCAGTGCTAATGCTAACTCTCAGCCAGATGACACGGCAAGTTTAACGAAAGTTCTGGAAGAAATACGGGACTTTCGCAAAGACACAAAACATCAGCTAAATGATATTTCCTCCGAGCTGGCCAACATCAACCAAAAAATAGCAGAGGCGGAGACACGGATCGAAAGTGTGGAAGATCGAGTTCAAAACTTGGAACAGGTGCTGGGCAAGATGATAAAAGTGATCAACAGGAAAACAAATTACTCGACCAAGAAGGGAGATCACGTCGGGAGAATTTAAGGATTTATAATGTTCCCGAGGGAGCGGAGGGGTCGTCTATGGTGGAGTTTGTGGAAAAGTTAATGCGTGACACGCTGGAGATCCCCCCCCCCCCCCCAACTATGGACCTTGGTATTGAGAGGGCGCACCGGGCGCTCGCCCCCAAACCTACCGGGGACAGAGAAGACAAGCCACGGTCAATAATAATCAGATTCCACCGATACAAAATCAAAGAAGAGATTCTGCGCAAGGCCTGGGGAAAGAAAAGAGTGCTTCTGAACGAGAGACTAATATATTTCGACCAAGATTATCCACCAACGGTTCTGCAGAATCGTAAGAAATACTCTGAAGCAAAGCGAGCGTTAAAGCAGAGACAGATCCGCTTCCAGACTCCGTACCCGGCTAAACTGCGAGTGTTTTACGAAGACGGGACGCGGCTGGACCAGTCGGCGGAAGAGGCGACTGCAGATATGAAAGACAGAGGATTGCCTGTCAGCGTGATCGCACCGAGGGAGAGCCTGGCTGAGCAACTGTCCCGCTCCGCCTGGGAAGCAGTGAGAGGACCGACACAGCAGAGGACAAGAGAAGAGCGAGACAAGAGTATCCAGGAGCGACTGAGGGCATTCAGAAGACAGCCCTCACCTCCCCCAGAAGAGCCATACATTCTGACTAACCTCACAAATGTTGGTGAGCTGAATAGAATCTAAAACTGACGGTGCTACTCAATCTGAGGGATGCATATTGAACATGTTCTATTATTTTATGTGATCTTTATTGACATACACTCCTTTTTCCCATTTGAATGAGAATATAAACTTGGGAGGAATACAAAGGGATTCTTTTTTTTAATTTTTTTTTTTTCGTGCAATGGACACTGGACGCTGCAGTGGGCCCTCGACCCACAGTCAGGAGAGGCTGACCCTCACAGCTAGAGGTTCTCTCCAGCTCAACCCAGGGTCATGTAGTTGAGACCCCAACCTTGGAATCACATTTTTTGTTCCTGTTTTTTCATGTATGTTTCTTTGTTCTTGTTCAGGGATTAGATCAATTAAGGTCCGTTTTGATAAGTTCGTTTATACAATGACAGACATACACACATGGTGAGTGACAAAGTAAAACTTATTTCTTTTAGTGTCAATGGACTTTTGAATCCAATTAAGCGCAGTAAAATATTATCTAAAATGAAGAAAGAACAATCACATGTGGCATATTTACAGGAAACCCATCTAAATGACAGAGCATGAAAACCTAAAGAGAATGGGCTTCACTCATGTGTTCTTCTCATCATATCAGTCAGGACATAGGAGAGGAGTTGCTATCCTTATGTCAAGCAAACTCAATTTTGAAAAAGTATTTCAAATGGGAGACAAGGAGGGCAGATATATTCTGGTAAGGGGAATATAGATGGAATCCTGTTACTCTGTTTAATATATATGCACGATCTAGGCACGATCTAGGAAGCGATCTAGGTTTTTTCCAGAAAATCACCAATATCATGACAACAGAAACAGAAGGTCTCTTGATATGTGGGGGGGGACTTAAATATACACCTACAGCCAAAGTTAGACTCCTCCAGTAGGAAGACCCATGACAGGAAGTCCATATATAAGAAAGTCAACACACTGTGTGAGGAGGTTGGTTTAATTGACATATGGAGAGACCTTTTCCCTAACAGACGGGATTACACTTATTATTCTGCCCCCCACTCCTTATACACAAGAATAGACTATTTCATAACATTTGGAAAAGATAAGGATAAAATAAACAATTGTGGGATTGGGACAATAGATCTAAGTGACCATGCACCTACGTATATACCTCTCTGTTGATCTTAACTTGAGAACAAAGAGTACTACATGGAAACTGAATTCAAGTTTACTCAATGATCTGGATGTTAAGAAACAAATTAGAAAAGAGATTAGTCTTTACCTGGAATTCAATGACTATGGAGAAGTACTTAGCATCTACTGTATTCATACTGGCTTATTGCACTTATTGTTTTTATATTAGCTTGTGGCACTTATTGCATTCGTTTGTTTCTGCACTGTACGTTGGCTCTGGTTTATGCTCTTAGATGCTTGTTTGAGGTAGGGACATGCACTTATCACTTCTGGTGACTAGTTCTCTCGAAAACCGATGTTGAATACACTTATTGTAAGTCGCTTTGGATAAAAGCGTCTGCTAAATGACTGTAATGTAAAGTTTCACCTCCCATTCTGTGGGATACTCTAAAGGCTGTCCTGAGAGGGACAATCATAGCAATGTCCTCATATAAAAAGAAAACAAGGAATACAATGATTGAGGAGTTGTACAACAAACTGAAGGAATTAGAAAAAAAACACAAATTGAGTTTAGCGCAAGATACATTAGTGGAAACTAGAAGAATTAGGAATGAGATTAACAATTTCACTACACAAGAAATCAAGAGAAACTTAATGTTTTTGAAACAGAGACACTATGAAAGTGGATCCAAATCAATGAAAATACGAGCATGGAGATTGAAAAAGAAGATGGCAGAGAACACAATTCACAGAATTAGGGATCCAAGAACAAAAGTGATAAAAAATCGACTAAGTGAAATTCAGGAAGCTTTTGAAGTGTTTTACAAAAATTTAGACTCTAAAGTTCCAGGGGGAGATGTAACCCAAATTGATAGCTATCTAAATTCTCTGAAGTTGCCCACTTTAAATGAAGGCCAAAATAAAAGAATGACGGCAGATATATCGGAAGATGAACTAAGATCTGCAATTAGTAGGTTAAAATTAAGCAAGTCTCCAGGATCGGATGGTTATACGGCAGAGTGGTATAAGGACTATAAACGAGCTGACCCGGTGATACGTCCCGCACTGAACTGGGCTTTAAAACAGGCGCAAATGCCACCCAGCTGGACAGAAGCAATAATCTCAGCTATTCCGAAAGAAGGCAAGGATAAAATGGAATGTGGATCATTTAGACCAATATCGGTTTTAAATATCGATTATATATTATTCACTTCCATCATGGCAAGACGATTAGAGGAGTTTTTACCCATGCTGATACATAATGATCAGACGGGGTTTATACAACAGCGCCAAACACAAGATAGTATACGAAGGACACTACACATTATGGATCATATACAAAAAAATAAGATCGAAGCAATGGTGATAAGTGTAGATGCTGAAAAGGCGTTTGACTCGGTTAACTGGACTTTTCTTTATAGAGTCCTGCACAGATTTGGTCTACAAGACACAATTATTAAAACTATTCAGGCATTATACGACAATCCCACTGTCAGGATTAAAATCAATGGATATTTATCAAACAATTTCAATCTAGAAAGAGGTACAAGACAGGGCTGTGCGTGGTCACCACTACTCTTTGCATTATATTTGGAGCCGCTAGCTCAATACATCAGACAAAATTAAGATATTAGAGGAATTACTATTAAAGGGACGGAACACAAATTGTCCTGCTACGCAGATGACATTTTGGTCTACCTGGGGCAACCAACATACTCTTTACCTAAACTGATGCAGTCATTTGAACAGTATGGCAAACTATCAGGGTACAAGATTAACGTGGGCAAAACCCAGTTACTCTCATAGAACCATAGCCCACCAAGAGAAATTGAGAATAAATACCCCTTTGCATGGCAAACAACATCCTTCAAATATCTGGGCATCAATATTACAAAAGATCTTACACAACTTGCAGATTATAACTATGATCCACTAATAAGAAAAATTAAGGAAGACATAGCAAGATGGAACATAACTCCTTTCCTAAGTTTCACGGCAAGGATTGAATCCATTAAAATGAATATACTGCCCAGACTACTCTATCTATTTCAAACTCTACCAATAGAGATTAACCAAAACCAATTTAATGAATGGGACAAGATGTTATCTAGATATATTTGGACAGGTAAAAGACCCAGGGTCCGTCTCAAAACCTTACAACTACCTAAAGAACAGGGAGGATGGGGCCTACCTTCTCTTAGAGATTACTATCTAGCAGCACAGATGAGAGCAATAATAGGCTGGTGCAACCCATCGTATAAGGCTCAATGGAAAAACATTGAAGAGAAAATAACTTCCACCCCCATACAGGCAATCCTACTGATAACAATCTACAAAGTCGCATAAATACTACTGATAACCCATGGCTGAAGTGGACTCTTGAAGTATGGAAAACCATTATAAGAGAACACAAACTAGAGGGAGATATGGTAACACTTAAATGGTGTGCATATGATTCTGACTTCACACCAAATAAATTGGATGCTAGATTTAGGGATTGGACAGCTACAGGAATAACAGCCATATGCAACATAATGAAAGGAGGCACACTGCTACGTTTTGAAACTCTTAAAGAGAAACACTCACTAGAAAAACAGGACTTCTATCGATACTTGCAGATGCGACATTATGTGAATACGAAGACGAAAAACATGACAGAGTACACACCTGATAGAACTGTTTAGAAAAGCTTATAACTCAGACATAGGCAGTAAAATTATCTCATGTATATACTGTATAAATGTCTGTTGAACTTTAAAACACATTCAACCTCCTATATTAAAACAAAATGGGAGAAGGAGGGAGGAATAACTATATCTGAGGAAGAATGGACAGTAATATGGAAAACTCAATGGAAGTGGACCAGCTCGCAGACATGGAGAGAGTTTGGTTGGAAAAATGTGATAAGGTATTTTATTACACACACTCAGAAATGCCACTATGACACTAACCCTCCTGTTTGCTGGAGAGGATGTGGAAACCAAAATGCAAACCATCACCATATGTTCTGGGATTGCCCTGTTATCACAGACTATTGGAGAGGGACACACACTGCCCTACAAAAGATTTTTGAAGGTGAAATATCTCTAGAAAGTAAGACCATGTATCTTGGATATTTACCTAAAACACTGTCAAAAAGAGACAAATATTTAATAAATGTACTTCTGGTGGCCAGCAAAAAGACTATTACCAGGAAATGGTTGTCACAAGAGAGTCCCGCTCTGAACACATGGATGGACATTACAATGGACATTTACAAAATGGAGAAGATAACAGCATCTGTCAACTACAAACTGGAACAATTTTTGTCGTATTGGGAAAAATGGGTTACATACGTGACACCCCATAGACCTGATTTTTATTTTCATAAATCAATGAAAGTACCATAGATAATAGATCACTCCCTAGGTATAGTTCTTTCTTTATTTTATTTTTATTTATTTATTTATTTTTTTTTTTATTATTTTTTTTTTTAACTGTTATTTTCTTGTTCTATATGTGATATAACAAAAATGAGCATCATCTGAAAATCTTCACATGCAATGTACATTGTCTGAAAGACATTTGTAAATGCCTAATATCAATTTTAAAAAAAAGAAAATTGTCTGTAGTGTAAAAAATGTGGCTTCACTGGCGATCTAGAAATGTTGTACAGTTGTCTGTGCAAGATTTTTTTTGAAGACTGAAATAACATTGGTCTCTATGGAGCAGAAAGTTGTTTTTCCTCTCAATTAGGCTGTTGTGCCAAATGTGTAAATCTGTGGGATTCCACAGTCATTTGTCTACGACAAGGACAAGATTAGCTACTTTTCTACCAAAAGTTATGCATGAAGAGTGAAGATTGTGGACACAGTGGCAAAATAGAAATATTTCTTTCACAAGATTCTGAAGCTCCTCTTCACTCTAGCGATGACATCACGCACTCTGAGCTGCGCAATACACACCCATTATAAAGTCAGAAAAGGGCTGAAAAAACAAAAGTTAAATTGCTACAGTTGAAAAAGTGTAAAAGATATCAAAAAGCACCATACATAATCATACAGTAAATAGCTCAACATTTTGTCAACATATTAAAGTTGAAATGGTGTCTGTAGCTGAAAGTATGAGGAAGTAGAAGGATTTTAAAGTTGAAGAAGTTTAAGAGGATTTCAAGATTTTCTCCATAGAGATCCTATTCAAAAAAATATTGCAAAAAGCTTAATAATTCAAAAAGCACAAGAGGTAGAAACAAGAAAAGTTGCTGAATCAGCATTTCAACAATAAATACTCTTGATTAAGGACAACCCACGAGTCATAGCGATGTGTACCTGTGCTGTCTGTGTTCCAGGTGGTTACTACCCGGTGAAGATCGGTGACTTGTTTAATGGGAGGTACCATGTGGTCAGAAAACTGGGCTGGGGACATTTTTCTACCGTGTGGCTCTGCTGGGATCTACAGTACGAATCTCATCTTGTTTAAAAATACTTTGATGTCTCGTTTCTACTTTATTTCTGCACTGATTCTGTTAGAATTCTGTCACATCCGCTGACTCTGCTTCTGTTTTTAGGAGGAAACGTTTTGTGGCGCTGAAGGTGGTGAAGAGCGCTCCACATTACACCGAGACGGCTCTAGACGAGATCAAGCTGCTCCGATGTGTGAGTACATATGTGAGGGTCCCCATCCAGTTCTATCTGAGGGTCCCCATCCAGTTCTATCTGAGGGTCTCCATCCAGGTCTATCTGAGGGTCCTGATCCGTGGGCCGTGGACCAGTAACAACCTCCAGGGCTGCAGAGAAATGTTTCCATTTGGATAAAAAGCTGAATGATAATCCTAAAACTGTTGTGGTGACGACGTTGAACTGGTTTCAGTCTGTAGTGGTTTTGAATTAAACAGGTTTCACAGGTAACAGGTCTGTTTGTGTACAGGTGAGAGACAGTGACCCCTCTGACCTCTACAGAGAAACCATCGTCCAGCTGATAGACGACTTCAAGATCTCTGGAGTCAACGGAATCCGTATCCTTCATCATTACCTGTCTCTCTACCTGTCCGTCTTTGTCAGTCAGTAGTTTCCTCAGCCTTTCTCAGATGTCTGTATGGTTCTGGAGGTTTTGGGTCATCAGCTGTTAAAATGGATCATTAAGTCGAACTACATGGGACTTCCTCTGATCTGCGTCAAGACCATCATCAGACAGGTAACATACACAAACACCTGACTACAGTCCACAGGTAACACACATACTGATAAACACCTCTGTGACTCTGACGTGACCTCTGACCTGACCGCGGTTGACCCTGACCTGACCTCTGTGACCTCTGACCTGCCCCTTGTGCGACAGGTGCTGCAGGGTCTGGACTACCTTCACACTAAGTGTAAGATCATCCACACTGATATCAAACCAGAGAACATCCTATTGGACGTTGATGAGGTCTACATCAAGAGATTGGCAGCTGAGGCAACCATCTGGCAGAGAGCTGGGGCTCCACCCCCTTCCGGGTCATCAGGTGAAGATCAGCCATATGATTGGTCAGAAAAGTGAATCCAGTGATCACATGGATTCCAGACCCTTTGATGTAGTGATGTAGACTCTCTTTAGAGTCACAAAGACGTGTTACTGGGAGCTGTTCAGACTGTCTGCTTCTCTTCTCTCTTTTTACACAGTTCTTACCTGTCTGTCTGTCTGTCTATCTGATTCTCTGACTGTCTATCTGACTATCTGTCTATCTATCTATCTGATTTATCTGTTTTTTCTTTTCAAACTTTATTTCCTCTGTTTCTGATATCATCTTCCTGTCTCTCTCCCTCCCTGTCTGTCTGCCTCTACGTGTCTCTTTTTCTAGTTAGCACGGCTCCCAGAGATCGACAGGTAAGTGTCCAGGTGTGATGCTGTGTTCCCATCGGTTATTTATATCATAGTGACAACTTGTTTCAGTGTTCTTTACCCGCAACATAAATGCATCCCAGCACAGATCCCTGTACATCACACACTCTACATCAGGGCTATTCTATTAAAGTTCCAAAAGGTCCAGATTGAGGAAATCTCCTCGTGCAAAGGTCCGGATCGTTACAATAATATCTAATTTGCACTATTTAGTGCCATATATATAGTAACAACGTATGTGTGTCATCAACAATTGTCAAATCAAATAAAGAAAGTACACATCAATTATATTTTAACAGTTATTATTCTCAGTTTTCAAATTTAACTGGATGGATTATAAATAATACATAGAAATACATAAATAAGTGTTCTCATTTCAAGTACAATAATGGCTCCATCTAAAAATACAATACACAAAAAATAACTTTTGAAAAACTTGCATCTTAAAAGATGTGCTTGATTTGAGAAAATCGAATGAAAATGAATAAGTAAAGTGTGGCTGGAGGTAACTTTATTCTTCTCTTTTGTTAACGTCACATCATAACGGTCTCAGTCAACTTTATAATAAACTATCTCTACACATCTCAACATCTTCCCTCAGCTCAGACTGGTGTGTTTGGTCTCGTGGTGGCGTTTCACATCGGTGCTTTTATTAATGACCACGGTATCTGAACACATGAGACAGAGAGGTTTAACACATGAGAGGTTCAGTAGCGCCAGCAGGAAGAATGAACAAATAGGAGTCCGTCCATTCTTTGTTAAAGCTCTGTTTTCGTGGTCCACTTCTCTCTGTGTAGAACACGCCATGTTAACCTGCTTCTCCCACTGCTCTCTCTCGCCCCGTCTCTCCACTCACGATGCATTTCAGAATACACACATTCGATTGGCTGAGTAGCGTCACGTGAGATGATTTACAATGCATGTGATTGGTCGGTGTGTTTGCTGGACTGCTGACCGAGTGCCGTAAAGGCTAGAAAAGCTGTGCAGGTTAAAATAGAAGCGCTCCGCCAAAATGTATAATTATCCATTGTGTGTGTGTGTGTGTGTGTGTGTGTGTGTGTGTGTGTGTGTGTGTGTGTGTGTGTGTGTGTGTGTGTGTGTGTGTGTGTGTGTGTGTGTGTGTGTGTGTGTGTGTAGGTCGGTAAGCTGTCTAAGAACAAGAAGAAGAAGATGAAGAGGAAAGCTAAACGTCAACATAGACTGTTGGAGGAGAGAATAGTGGACATACAGGTACTGTAATACTACGTGAGTAGTATTGTCATACTACTGTCGTAGTACTGTAATACTACCGTCATAGTACCGTCGTAGTACTACTGTAATAGTTCTGTTATAGTACTGTAATAGTACTTTCACTATCTATAAGATCCGTTCCAGTTCTGTTATACTACCAACATGACAGTCGTGTGAAGCTGTAAACTCAGATATCTTCAGCTCCCTGTCGGCCTCGTGGGGAAACGATGGTACAGAATCCTCCAAAATATCTGGACCTCCGAACCCCAAAAACCTCTGAGACTTGAGACCAGATGGAGTAGGATGGTTGTGTGGAACCCTTCCAAGGTGGAACCCTTTAAAGCCATTTAAAGCCCTTTAAAGCCCTCCTGTGGGTGCTGGTGGAGGAGCTGTGGTTACTGGTTGAGGAGCTGTGGTTACTGGTTGAGGAGCTGTGGTTGCTGTGGTTGCTGGTTGAGGAGCTGTGGTTGCTGGTTGAGGAGCTGTGGTTGCTGTGGTTGCTGGTTGAGGAGCTGTGGTTGCTGGTTGAGGAGCTGTGGTTGCCGGTTGAGGCGCTGTGGTTGCCGGTTGAGGAGCTGTGGTTACCGGTTGAGGAGCTGTGGTTACCGGTTGAGGAGCTTTGGTTACCGGTTGAGTAGCTGTGGTTACCGGTTGAGGAGCTGTGGTTACCGATTGAGGAGCTGTGGTTACAGGTTGCCGGTTGAGGAGCTGTGGTTACCGGTTGAGGAGCTGTGATTACCGGCTGAGGAGCTGTGGTTACCGGTTGAGGAGCTGTGGTTGCTGGTTGAGGAGCTGTGGTTCCTGGTTGAGGAGCTGTGGTTGCTGGTTGAGGAGCTGTGGTTGCTGTGGTTGCTGGTTGAGGAGCTGTGGTTGCTGGTTGAGGAGCTGTGGTTGCTGGTTGAGGAGCTGTGTTTGCTGGTTGAGGAGCTGTGGTTGCTGTGGTTGCCGGTTGAGGAGCTGTGGTTGCCGGTTGAGGACCTGTGGTTGCCGGTTGAGGAGCTGTGGTTGCCGGTTGAGGAGCTGTGGTTGCCGGTTGAGGAGCTGTGGGTGCTGGTTCAACATCTAACATGTTTCCTCCTGTGTGTTCAGAAGATGGAGGAGGAGGACGGTGTGATCCAGTCTGACGACACAGACGCTAACTGTGAGTACTCATGATGTGTATTTTCTATGTTTCAGTATCACAATACATAAACATGTACTCCTTTGCGCTCAGGCTCTCTGGTCGTCAACGGCAACACTTCCTGCTCCACAGCCAACAGCAAAGCGAGCTCAGACTCCACCTGTTCTTGGTTGGACGACAGGTGTAATGGCCACGCCCCCGGACGGTTCTCCAGCCCTGCCTCCGGCCTATCGGGCTTCTCCAACTCTGTGATGTCAGCGACGTCTGAATCAGCACTTTCTACTCAGTCAGGATACTCGAGTGGACGAGATGGTAAGAAAATACTATGGAGTATACTACAGTGTATACAGTACACACAGTATATATACACAGATAAACTACAGTGTATACAGTACACAGATACAATATAATAGTGATATAATTTAAATGAGTTATAATAATAATATAGTAATATTATGATAATGATGTAACATTTGTGTGTTTCAGTGTTCAGCGCCTCAGACTTCGTCCTCAGTCCTCTGGATCCTCAGAACGGAAACAAGCTCAGAGTGAAGATCGCTGATTTAGGAAATGCATGCTGGGTGGTGAGACATCTTCATCACTCCTCTTCCTCTGTAGAGTCAGCATGAACCAATCAGACGTCTCCTCTCCTGAGGGTGCTTGTCAAGTCTCTTAACTGCATCCTCGTTTTCCCTCACTTGGGTCCTTTCCTTGCGTCCTAGTCCCTCCCACCAGGGATGCATGGAGGAAACCATGCGAGGAGAGAGGAAATGAGGAAATATGTTTTAGGAGACATGAGACGTCCTTTCCTCAGTTGCGTCACGTGAAGCGACGTCTGTTTCTGATGACGGTGCTGATGATCACAGCTGATCAGCTGTCAGTCGGCTTTAACAGCTGGAGAGACTTTTGATAAGTTAGTGTGTGTTCACATGATCACTGTACTTAATAACAGTAACTAATAATACTAATAACTAATAAAGACACACAGTAATCACCACTGTAGAGGTGTTTCTCTCTGTAGTCTGTTAACAAACTGTCCTGTGTTCTGTTTATAAGCTCAGGATCCATTTCTACCGGCGGAATGCGATCGTCTTATTTATGAATTATTTGCGTCTGTACGTTTTGAAACTGTGACTGTGACGTCATTATTAAATAACCCAGAATATGATTATTGTTTCTCTTAAATGATAAAACTCATCAAACACTCAGGAATTATGTAAAAAGTGTTTAGTCTCTCCAACTCTCTCTGACTTTAATTGTTTCCATAATAAAGTTATTGAGGGAAACATCAGATCATGAAAACACAAATCTTTATAATAAATGAAGAAAGTTGTTTGTGGTCCTTTTGTTGTTCAGACTACAATGAACATTTATTTAAACCAGATGGTGAATCAGAAACTAATCAAATATAAACTAGTTTATTCTGTGATCTGTCTTCACTCTGGTGTTAAACTCAGTCAGTCAGTCCGATCGGCTGCAGCGTCCAATCACATGACTGATGAACAATGAGGGGGCGTGTCGGCCGTTAAAACACTTCCTGGAAGTCTGTTCTCGTGGTTCCTCGCGCATGGCTCCTCAGAGATCCCTCCTCCCTCCTCCCTCCTCGATCCTCAGAGCTACATTAGAGCTTTGGGACGGCCGTCAATATGGCGGCGCAGAACAACTTCCGGTTCAAGCGAGGATCGAGGAGCGAGGAAACGACAATTAAGAGACTTGAGAAGCACCCTTAGAGTCAGTATGAACCAATCAGACGTCTCTTTCTCTCCCTTTGTCTCTCTTCCAGCACAAGCACTTCACAGAGGACATTCAGACCAGACAGTACAGAGCTCTGGAGGTTCTGATTGGAGCAGAGTACGGACCACCCGCTGACATCTGGAGCACCGCCTGCATGGTACACACACACACACACACACTCTGCAGGTCTTGGTAGCAGTAGACCTGTACTGTCGGCGTTTGTGTTTCGGTGTACTGTCGGAGTTTGTGTATCGATGTTTCGGCATTGATGTATTGATTGATGTTTCAGGCCTTTGAGTTGGCGACAGGAGATTACCTCTTTGAACCTCATTCAGGAGAAGATTACACCAGAGACGAAGGTACTACACATTATAATACTCATACTTTAAACACTACTGAAGTCTTATCGGACTACACTAGTATTACACTCAGCATAAAGGTACAACTCATAACAAACAGTACTGCTGTGTAATAGCGAGTACTTCAGTGTGTATTTTTATTATTTGTGTTCAGATCACATTGCTCACGTCATCGAGCTGCTCGGATCGATTCCTCTGCCCTTCGCTTTGTCTGGCAGGTACTCCAGAGAGTACTTCGACAGGAGAGGTGAGACAGTCTGTTTGTGTGCTCCCGTCTCACCTGTGTGCTCCCGTCTCACCTGTGTGCTCCCGTCTCAGGTGAGCTGCGTCACATCTCCAGCTTGAAGCCGTGGGGTCTGTTTGAGGTTCTGTTGGAGAAGTACGAGTGGCCTCTGGACCAGGCGGCTCAGTTCAGTGACTTCCTGTTGACCATGTTGGAGCTGCAGCCGGAACGCAGAGCGACTGCAGCTCAATGTCTGCAGCACCCATGGCTGCTCACATAGACACTCACTGATACACACAATGAACTACACACACTGATGTACACACAGACACTTACTGATGAGGTTATAAATCTGTCAGAGTTGATTTCATGTGAAGAGGGAAGTTATCGCCTCGACTGAGATTTAAATGTTTTATTTGGTAAGTTATCCTGACAATCACTCGATGGATCTATGGATATAGCGTCGGGTGTAACTTCCCTTCTTCTGAAATCAGTTTCTGAAAGTGTGTTTCTGTTGTAACTGATGATTTCCTGAGTTCTGGTTCTGATCTTTGGTTCTTTGTCTTTCCTGTTTCTTATATTTGACTGATTTTCTGCCTCAAAGTTTCTATGTGAATTCTGCTGTTTGTTGAATTCTGCTGAGTTTGTATTTTACAGACGGCCTCTTATTGTCTATTGATCAGAGACTCCCTGATGACTCCTGGTTTAGATGAGCACACTGTAGCTTCCGTAGAGCAGCCAACCTTCTCACCGACGGTTGATATTCTTTGTATTAACAGTATTGATCTCTGTAGCTCAAACCTCACCTGTTTCTATGTTCATGTAATAAATAGTGCCTTAAAATGAATCCGGAACCCTCTCTTCCTGTCAGTGACATCACCAGACATTAATATGTTTTATATTTCTTTGTTTGGACTATTTCTTCTTGTGAAAATAAAGATGAAAGCTGGTCTGAGATGTTTGCTTTGACCTCTCACCTCTACCACGTACTATGACTTCAGTATTAAAATGATCGTGTATCACTTGATGTTGAAGGGGGGGGAGGGGGGAGGGGGGAGGGGGGGGGCACATATCCGAAGTAAAAGGGAACTCTAGAACCATAAATTACATTTATAGAACCACAATAACAAAAAATCCTGTTTTTACCCATTTTTGAAACATCAATAGAAGCCGTGAATGAAACGCTGACATTTAATATACAGCCCTCGTACGATGTGATGTCACAGTGTGACGTGACGTCATAATGTAGGAGTACAGTCAGACTATCGAGTGACGTCGCACAGGACACAGTGAAGTCAACAGGTTTAATATAAAAACACGAGTGAGTCGGTGCGATGAAGCTTTCTCCTTCAGATCCAGACTGCAGCAGAAGAACACCGGCGCTGTGCACACCGTCACACACGGACCCGTCCACAAGGTGCAATGTCAGCTGATTCTGAGTTCAACAGTTCATACTGCGCTACGTGGTCCTCTTCACTTCTTCTTACGCACAACTGTCCACCCGGCCTCTTCATCACGAGGAGGAGGAGGATCTCTGCTGCTGACTGATGGAACGGAGGATTCACACTCCATCACCTGAACACACAAACATTCATTACTGTAAGATACAAACTCCTGATTTATGTAACTGATTGTCATTTATAAAAGAATGATCTGCAACGTAGTGAAGAATAGAAACTAAGTAAAGTACTTTGTTCATTTACACCAGCGACAGAGTTTTATATGAACAGACTTTAAAAGGATGACGAGGTGTAATATTTAGTAAGCAAACATTTAAAAAAGGAACAAAACATGTAAGAGCGAAAACAATTAGTCAACAAAATAAAGGAAAGAAAACTACTACTTTGAAAATCTGATCTAATTAATTTTTTCAAATAAAAACATGAAAGAAAATCCCGTTTCTGGATGGATCTTCAGTTTTTCATACTTATTTAGCATCACACTATGACATCACACTATACCAGTGGTGGGCCGTCAGGGCCTGCAAGGCCTTCTCTGCTGGCCTAAACAGAATCACAAAATTATATTTAATAATTTAATAATGTTTCTTAAATACACTACATGCATTATAATTTATGAAAATTATGTTCCCATTATCTTATGTTCTCATTGCACAGCTACTGTCTTCCTCAGTTGCTCTGCTTCCAGTGCAGCTTGTTTTAAGTAGAGCTTTTATCCAATCAGATTTCACCTCTGTGTCTCTAGGTAAGAACAGAGGCCCGAGGCCTGCAGACTCACAAGTGCATCCATGTGCAGTTTAAGTGAAGGGGACGATATTGTTGATTGTCATAGTGTTCAACCAATCAGATCTTTAGTTTGACATGTTGGGCGTATTCTTTGACGTGCCGGTGGTACCCAGGTAGCCTCTAAGTACGTCTGCATTAACGTGCGCCGTGATTGGTCAGTGGGCCAGCATGACTTTTGTCAAACAGAAAGCTAGCTAGCAGATCTTAGTGTTTAGTAAGAGTTCAGGTTGAAACATATGGAAGAGAAGTTATGACATTTTTAGTGTTTTGCTTGGTGTAGATTATTGTTTTTTTTTTACCTCGCTTTATTTTTTAACTTCAATGGCTGAAGGAGGAGAAACGGATTTGTGAGTTACGAACTTTGTTAAAGAAAGGAGGATGGACTTTGTCTTTAAGTGAAGGCAGCTTTGGTAAGTGAACTGCTTTTGTGTTTTTACATCTGCAGTAACGTTTCTACTGTGTTCATGTGTCTATCGTGTCGTTTCTATGAATAATATGAATGGCTCGTGCTCTAGTGCTGCAGGTCTGCTGGATTGATTTGTTGCTTTGTTGTCATATGAATATATGTGACTGGTTCTTGTGAGTTTGACTATATGCATTATCCGTTAATGACGAAGCATCCGTCATCGCGGTGTTATTTCGGACATTTGATTCTCTGTTTGAGGTTTTGTTTTCTTTAACAAAGCAGGAATGATGGTTTGGAGGAATGGGGATTGTTTGAATCAGTAGGAACAGCTGAACGCTGCGGGGAGAGTAAAATGCACAGCCCGCCACTGCACAATACTATGACAGAGTATCAGGTAAGACGTACCTGTGTTTCATCACCGCTGTCTTCATCAGAGTGTGTGGGCGGAGCTGTGGCCCTCTGACTCTTCTTCTGTGTCAGAGTGTTGATGGTTTGTTGGAGCTGCTCTAGCGCCCCCTGCTGCCACTGACTGAAGGACTGGACCAGACTGTCACACACCTGGAAACACAGGTTTCGCATCATGATTTACACCTTTCAGATGTGTTGAAGCTGCATTCTCTCTAGTGTCCACCAGGGGGCGACTCCTCTGGTTGTATAGAAGTCTATGAGAAAATGACTCTACTTCTCTCTTGATTTATTACCTCAGTAAACATTGTAAACATGAGTTTATGGTCTCAATCTCTAGTTTCAAGTCTTCTTCAATACAGCATGATGTTCATTTAGTACATTATGGTCCATTTAGAGTCAAACAGACCATAAAGCAGGGGATGCTTTAGGGCGGGGCTACACGGTGATTGACAGGTCGACACCACGTTGAACTTTAACCCTTTCACAATGTTTTTACTTCAATGGTCTCATTCAGAGTTCATCCTGTGTGTGTGTACCTGCGGTAAACTCCCATCATCCACCACTGTGTCAAACTCTTGATCCATCAGTTCAGCAATGAAGTCCTCCACCTCGCACTGCTGCAGGTCAGCTAGAGAGCGAGAGCAGTTATTATTAGTTGAAACATGAACTGATTTAACTTGTTAAACATCCAGCAGTTAAAGTTTAAAATTTGTCTTTGGGTCTTTAAACTAGACTCAAGATTAAGTCTTAAAATTAATTTCAAACGTGTTTGTTCAGGTACTCTGTTCAACTCCCAAATATCAGAGTACCCGAGCAGGTAGAGAACAGAGTACCCGAGCAGGTAGAGTACAGAGTACCCGAGCAGGTAGAGAACAGAGTACCCGAGCAGGTAGTGAACAGAGTACCCGAGCAGGTAGTGAACAGAGTACCCGAACAGGTAGTGAACAGAGTACCTGAACAATAAACTGCTGTTGACAGGTTTCGTTACTTACCGTTGTCATGGAAATACTGCTGGACTACATCCACCATCCAATCAGCTTTCTGCTGCCCGTACACCCCTCCAAACCCGTTATCCACCGCAATCTGAGGACACAAAAGCACACATCTGAGAGTTTGAGTCTGAGATAAAACCCTAGAGAGGTCCGGAGACCCTTACAGAGTTCCAGACCCCCCTAGAGCAGTGGTTCCCAAACCTTTTAGGCCACGCACCCCCTTCTACATCCCGACCGAGTTCACGCACCCCCAATCCCCCACACCTTAAAAAAAAAAAAAAGCAACAGAGCATAAAAATCGGACCAATGAGAGAACAGTTTACTTGCGCGTGGCGTTTGTTTACAAGATAAAAAACACAAAACATCTTCCTGCACCGTGCCTTCGAAAAGGTAACGGACGTACACCAGAAGATTGGCCAGATTAGCCACATCTGTAGTCTCAGATAGGGACAAAGCATCGATGCGGCGACGCAGTGTTGTTGGACACCGGGATCATGTCCAACTTGTTTGCTTCTCTCTCTCCAATCATACA
>NW_027466502.1:1380000-1475000 GCF_050575085.1 Anarhichas minor
TGTCTACATGTTTCAGTATGAAAGGGAGTGGAGGACAGACAGACAACAGCCACAGAGACGCGCTGCTAATGTGTAAATGTTTTTATTTCAGTTTTCTTGTTGAACTGTGAATGTCAGTACTTCAGAGTGTAGTTTCAATACCTGACATTTGTAGTAATACTACAGTAATACTACAGTAATACTGCAATGCTACTGCGATCTGTCAGGTTCAATCTTCGTCTCTCCGTTCTGTTTATCATTTAGAGGTCGTTGAGACACTCTGGCAGCATGGACTACAGCCTGCAACACAGCAAACATTAAAACAGGCAACAAAGCAACTCAGCAACTATCAGGCATCAAAGTAAAGTTGTGTTCACACCTTGAAGCTCCTCTTCCTCTTCTGCACGTTCTGTTCGGGGTGACAAATAATGACGTAAACCTTTGGCATGTAGAGCATCCCGAGAGAGACGAACGCACTGAGAGACATGGAGACGGTCAGTGTGGCAGTCTGGATGAACATCTGTAGGCAAAAAGAGACATTTAGACCCAAGACCCAGAGAACCTCTTCAATAGCACAAGAACCACCTACAGGACCCAGAGGACCTCTTCAATGACAGAGGAACCACCAACATGACCCAGAGGACCTCTTCAATGACACAAGAACCACCTACAGGACCCAGAGGACCTCTTCAATGACACAAGAACCACCTACAGGGCCCAGAGGACCTCTTCAATGACACAAGAACCACCTACAGGGCCCAGAGGACCTCTTCAATGACACAAGAACCACTTACAGGGCCCAGAGAACCTCTTCAATGACATAATAACCATCTAGAGGACCACTTCAATAGCACAAGAACCAGCTACAGGACCCAGAGGACCTCTTCAATGACACAAGAACCACCTACAGGACCCAGAGGACCTCTTCAATGACACAATAACCACCAACAGGCCCCAGAGGACCTATTCAATGACATAATAACCACCAACAGGCCCCAGAGGACCTCTTCAATGACACAATAACCACCAACAGGCCCCAGAGGACCTATTCAATGACACAAGAACTACCTACAGGACCCGAAGGAACTCTTCAATAGTAAAATAACCGCCGACAGGACCCAGAGAAGCTTTTCAATGACACAAGAACCACCAACATGACACAGAGAACCTCTTCAATAGCAAAAGAACCACCTACAGGACCCAGAGGACCTCTTTATTGACACAATAACCACCAATATAACCCAGAAGACCTCTTCAATGACACAAGAACCACCAATATAACCCAGAAGACCTCTTCATTGACACAAGAACCACCTACAGGACCCAGAGGACCTATTCAATGACACAATAACCACCAACAGGCCCCAGAGGACCTCTTCAATGACACAATAACCACCAACAGGCCCCAGAGGACCTATTCAATGACACAAGAACTACCTACAGGACCCGAAGGACCTCTTCAATAGTAAAATAACTGCCGACAGGACCCAGAGGAGCTCTTCAATGACACAAGAACCACCAACATGACACAGAGAACCTCTTCAATAGCAAAAGAACCACCTACAGGACCCAGAGGACCTCTTTATTGACACAATAACCACCAACATAACCCAGAAGACCTCTTCAATGACACAAGAACCACCACTATAACCCAGAAGACCTCTTCATTGACACAAGAACCACCTACAGGACCCAGAGGACCTCTTCAATGACACAAGAACCACCTACAGGACCCAGAGAACCCAGAGAATTGTAATCGTTGCCCAGCACTAATATATACATATGTACACATTTCCAGAGTGGACTCTGTGTTGTGGTGGGTACCGGTCGTGTCGTCAAAAGGAATTAGTAGCTCGGAGATGTAGGCAGCAGGCTTAGTGATGGTGTGACTCATAAGTGACTAAAGGAAGCTCAAAATCAATCAGAACTTCAGGCTCAACCAGCTACAGGATGCTGACTGTCCAACCCCTGACTCTAACAACAGACACGAGTGTCATTATTAACAAGAACTTTCCTGCAAGTTACAGAGTACTGTAAAAATAATGTTGGCACACCTGGGCTCAATGCTCCAGTCACTATAAGCTGTCACCTTGGTCTTCTTGGAGATTCTTTGCTTTGTTCGCCTCATTTATCACTTTTCCCACCGAAACCGTATCTTCCACACATCCACTTACTGACACCGCTGACCTTCCTGACATCCACATTTTATCTGTTTTTGCAAATTAAGTTAGGTTTTAGTAAATAAATCCATTAATTTGAGACATTTTTGGAGCCTGTTACTTGCCGTGGCCCCTTGAACCGGTCATGGATCCTGGTTTTACCTGGTCCTGGTCTGGTTTGGGTCTTACCTTCTCCGTCGACTTGGCGGTACCAAAGAAGATCGGTACAAAGGCAAGCCAGATGATGCAGGTGGTGTACATGGTGAATCCAATCGGCTTTGCCTCGTTAAACGTCTCTGGAACACCACGACTCTTCACAGCGTACACCGTACACGTTACCTAGGAACAAGAATGACACAGGTTACCTAGCAACAAATATATACATATAATATATATGTTAACTGTCAAAGACCAATGTGAAATTAGAAGAGAGGTTCACGCAAATCAAAAGCATGAAAACAGATGAGCTGCTCGGTCTGAAATCAGTATGAGAGCTGCTCTTCAACACCAGATCATCAATCACAGATCAAAGGAGGATCAAAACTGGACACATATGTTACCATGAGTACGATACTGTAGCTGAGGCAACAGATGATTGACAGGTCAGACATGTCACATTTCAGGATGCCTTGGGCCAGATCAGGGTTCGGTGGGCGGAGCTCCTCGTAGTCGATGATGGTGTGAGGAGGGACGACGCCAAACCACACGAACACCCCGAGGACCTGAAACACAAAGACACACAAAGGTAAACCTGAATCATGTCACAAGCTGCTGAAACAGAAACAGGCAGCGGTTTGATACCCGTGTTCTCACCTGGACGGAGATGAGGATGAAGGTGATGATGAGCTGGGAGGTGGGGCTGATGAATTTGGGTGGGGTCACCGACCTCTTGCCCTGTTCGAAGATGCGGTAGATGCGGTTGGTTTTGGTCAACATGGCAGAGTAGGTGATGGCCATGCCGAGGCCCAGCAGGAGGCGGCGGAACGCACAAGCCACCACACCTGGCTCAGCGATCATCAGGAAGGTGATCAGGTAGATGAGGAAGATACCTGCAGAGAGGGAGACAGGTAGGGTCACCCTCAATGCTGAGTATCATTAGGACATTTTGATCATGGAGTAATTCTGGTTGGTCCTATATTAACTCTGCTGTAGTCAACTCCTACAGGACATAATGAAGCATTGAGACCCTTCAGAAATCTGATGTGTCACACAGGGAGTGATGCACTTGTTCATTAAAAATGAAAAGAAATAATAAAAAACCAATGTGTGAAGGAAGGAGGCGGGAGGCTGATTACTAATTCCATCAAAAACGAGCTTGCAGCCTGGTAGCTGCCCACTGATATTGAAGCCTAGATCACCTTCACCACCACACATGCCTCCAGGATCGGAGGAGAGACGGGGTTCTTAACCAGCCCCTGACAATCACCTCACCTCTCCTCTCCTCTGCACCTCAAGCATGGCCACACCTCTTTGGTCTCCACAACAACCCTAAGCCAATGCAACTGGGCCGGACCAGGCTCTCCCTGGTTCCTCCCCCAGTGGAGCGACAGCATTTTGTCTCATCCTGCCAAGTAAAAAGAAGGCCGTATCAGTAACCAGGAGGTTCTAGTGAGCAGAGCACTAGATCCACAATTATCCTCCTGTGCCTTGCTCCGCTCTTAGTTTCCATGACTTTGTACACATAATCCAGACATCAACCTGTCCTCAGGGACTATTTTATGCTGGAACTGACACTGCCATGCTGTGTGAATGTATCCTACTCATTGTAAATCATATCCCGTTTGGATTCCTGTTGTAGCACAAAGCTCACTGTGACATTACACTGTGTTTAACAGAGCAGTTCAGCGGCCCACAGTCCAGCACACAACTGACCCACAAACAGTAAATACTGATTAGACAACTGAGAATCCTCTGACGACTCTTAGTCTCCGGAAGGCTTCTTCTTTGTGGACAGACTCTCTGTACCTGCATTATGTACCAGGCCCTAATGACACCATTATCAAAAACAGACACCATCTTCCATCTCTTCAGCATTGTTTATCCTTATTTAACCAGAAAGGTTCCATTAACACATTAAAAAAAACATTAAACACAACAACAGAGACAAAACATACAGGAATAAGAGGCTAAAAGAGGCAAACAATGGCACTTCTTATAAGCAACAATATTGTTCAAAGTAGTTTTAAACATGTGAAGAGGAGGTTCCAGGTTAAGTATCTCTTAAACCTTGCAGCTCATTCTAATTTTGCAGGTGAAGAAAGGAATAGGTCATTAAACCAGCTATGTTTAGGTGATTGGGACCATCAGGAGGACTTGGGGGTTCCCAAACCTTTTAGGCCACGCACCCCCTTCTACATCCCGACCGGGTTCACGCACCCCTAATCCCCCACACGTTAAAAAAAAAAAAGCAACAGAGCCTATTTATACCCGCATAAAAATCGGACCAATGAGAGAACAGTTTGCTCGCGCGTGGCGTTTGTTTACAAGATAAAAAACACAAAAAACACAAAAAAATCTTCCTGCACCGTGCCTTCGAAAAGGTAACGGACGTACACCAGAAGATTGGCCAGATTGGCCACATGTGTAGACTCGTCTACTTGCAGAGAGTAAAACTCACTCTTCTTCACGCGACCAACTAATGTAGCCAGGATGTCTTCGGACAAAGCATCGATGCGGCGCGACACAGTGTTGTTGGACACCGGGATCACGTCCAACTGTTTTGCTTCTCTCTCTCCAATCATACATTCCACCATCTCTGTGGCAGCTGGCAAGCACACGTCTTCGGCGATTGTGTGAGGTAGCCCCTTTCTTGCTATTCTGTGACCAGATATGAAGCCCGTAGTGCGTTGTTTGTAGACCCAACACATGAATGAGACTGCAGTTGTTTTGGGCTGCAACTCCTCCAATTTCGATATAAAACATGTAAGGGGCTTTTGACTTGCACTGGCATGCTTGGTGTTCAGGTGGCGACGTAAATAAGAGGGCTTCAGACAGCTGTTAGCCAGAACCTCACTGCACACCACGCACTGTGGCTTTGGGCAATCTGCATTGCCAATCCAAGTGAAGCCCAGACCAGATCATTTTCATCATATTCCCTCTTTTTTCACCTTGACTCCGCGATGGGCCTATGCGCTCACGATTTGTCTGTGCTATCCCTTCCTCCTTTTCGGTCTCCTCCGTCTCATCTTTCTCTGACTCCTGCTCAATTTATTCTCCCGGTCTCTCCCCAACGCACCTCTCCGTTCCTCTCGTCTCCGATTCCTCTCTCTCTCTCTCTGTCCCTCTCCTCTTTTATGACTGATAGCTTCAGATGTCCCACCTGACAGTTTCCCCGATTTCAGCCAGTTTAGCATATTTGCATGAATGTTGCTGAATGAATGAAGTTAGCTGTTAGCTGACGTTAGCTGCACAAGCTAGGCTAGCTAGTGTGTACTAAAAGACTGGCAGCAGGAGCTGAAGTGCATTTATTTATTAAATTGTAAGTTTTTAATTTTAAATTGAAATCTTACAAAGGGAATTTTTATAATTCATCTTTTTATTTTGTGAAAAATCCCACTTAAATTTTTTAAAATTATATTTAATAATTATTACACCATTAGACCACCATTACATTTTTCCTCTCACGCACCCCTAGAGGCAGCTCGCGCAACCCCAGGGGTGCGCGCACCACACTTTGGGAATCCCTGATCTAGAGTGATAGTCAGGAGTCCATAAAGTGGATATGTACTTTGATAATTTACATATATAAACTATTTATATAAGTTACATTACCACCTGTCGTTGGTACCTGTCGGTGGTACCTGTCATTGGTACCTGTCGGTGGTACCTGTCAGTAGTACCTGTCGTTGATACCCGTCGGTAGTACCTGTCGTCGGTACCTGTCAGTGGTACCTGTCAGTAGTGGCTGTCGTCGGTACCTGTCAGTGGTACCTGTCAGTAGTACCTGTCGTTGGTACCTGTCGGTAGTACCTGTCGTCGGTACCTGTCGTCGGTACCTGTCGGTGGTACCTGTCAGTAGTACCTGTCGTTGGTACCTCTCGTTGGTACCTGTCATTGGTACCTGTCGGTGGTACCTATCATTGGTACCTGTCGGTGGTACCTGTCAGTAGTACCTGCCGTTGGTACCTGTCGTTGGTACCTGTCAGTAGTACGTAGCTGAGCTCCCTCCCTGATGCCCTGACAATCGGTGTGTCATTGAAGCGGATGAAGGTGATGACCACAGCACTCGTTGCTAGGATACCGAGCAGGGCAAGAGAGGTGGGCACTAGGGCCCAGGGGGAGTTCCACTCCAGTTTGATGATTGGAGTCGGACGACAGGTGGTTCTGTTTGGGGCGGGGCGCATGTTTGATGGGCAGGTCTCACAGGTAAACTCATCCAACTGGTACTGATACCCATCACAGAGCTGCAGACAGATCAGAGACAGTTATCTTATTACATATATATATATATATATATATATATATATATAGAGAGAGAGAGAGAGAGAGAGAGAGAGAGAGAGAGAGACAGAGGACACAGAAACAGGTCAGAGAGAGAGACAGGTCAGAGGTGCAGACGTCAGACTGTGGATGTGGTCCTCCATCAGCTACACTGTAGTGTGTTATGATAGATCACAGTCAGTATGAACAGGAGGAATCACAGATAAACTAAAGGAGTCCTGGTGGTCTAAGGTTTAAACCACAAGGTCTCTGGTTCATGTCCAGACTCAGACATTCGTCCCCTGGTTTTCTGTCCTCTGCCTACTGTTAGCTGATAATAAAGGTATACAATGAAACTAAGATTTGAACCTGATCCTCTGGAACTACAGTGCTTTTGATTAATGAGTGAACAGGAACATCTGTTTATAATTCATCACTATTCTAAGATCATATAAATATACTCATAAGTACTTTAGAATAAATGTCATGTGAATGAGTGGTGGTGGTTTTACCTCACAGTGCCAGCAGCATGGAACTCCTTTCACCATCTTCTTCCTCTCTCCTGGTTTACAGGGAAAACTACAGATGGAGTCTGGAACTGATTTATCTCCTCCTGACCACTGCATCTCATCCAACTGTACAGAGAAAGACAGGCACAGAGACAGACAGGCACAGAAACGGACAGGCACACAGACAGACAGGTAGACAGAGACCTAAAAACTAACAGATGCTGATTTAGTTTTTTTAGTGTTTGATCCAATCAGCTTCTTACATTGAGTTTCAGGTTATTGGTCCACTGGCCGATGACATGGTAACCAGGATGGCTGTGATTGGTCATCTGGAATTGGAATATGTCATAACGGCCGGGAGCATCTCCGTTCTCATTGAACAAGACACTGGTACCTGCACTTCCTGTAGAACACAAACAGAAAGGGACAGTCACATTCAGAGAGGAAGATAGCTACCTGTGGTTCTACCTGTGTTTCTACCTGTGGTTCTAGATGTGTTTCTACCTGTGATTCCAATTGTGTTTCTAACTTTGGTTCTACCTGTGGTTCTACCCGTGTTTCTACCTGTGTTTCTACCCGTGTTTCTACATGTGGTTCTACCCGTGTTTCTAGCCGTGTTTCTACATGTGTTTCTACATGTGTTTCTACCCGTGGTGCTACTCGTGTTTCTACCCGTGTTTCTACCCGTGTTTCTACCCGTGTTTCTACATGTGTTTCTACCTGTGTTTCTACCCGTGGTTCTACCCGTGTTTCCACATGTGGTTCTACCCGTGTTTCTACCCGTGTTTCTACCCGTGTTTTTTCATGTGTTTCTACCCGTGTTTCTATCTTGGTTTTGTCCTGTGTTTTGTGTCATTTGTTTTTACATCTGCAGTAGCTTTAATATGCTTGTTTATATATTATTATTTGTACAACTTGTTTTTATGAAGATGGATTTTTGTTTGGTTTTATATGTGATAGGAACCATTGTTACGTCCTATGTTGCGGTGGGGACATATTTAGTCGGTGCACTCACTCTGCAGTTAGTGTATCTATAGGTGTTGAGCTTCATTTTTACACAAAACAAATAATAGCCGTAGCGTCATGAGGAGGTTCAACTGTAGTAGGACAGCACTGAAGGCCCAGGTATAAAATACACACACACACACACACACACTAAGACATTGATTCCTCAGGGGAAACATGTAAAGTGCATTCACTTATTTTTAACGTTTTATCTCTCTTTCTGTGAATAAAGAAAAAGGTGCAGTAAAAATCGAACTGCTGCTGAGACCAGGACACGAACTAGACAGAGTCAATGAACCTGGTGTTGTGGGACCAGATGAAGCTGTCTCTGAACCTGGTGTTGTGGGTCCAGATGAAGCTGTCTCTGAACCTGGTGTTGTGGGTCCAGATGAAGCTGTCTCTGAACCTGGTGTTGTGGGACCAGATGAAGCTGTCTCTGAACCTGGTGTTGTGGGACCAGATGAAGCTGTCTCTGAACCTGGTGTTGTGGGACCAGATGAAGCTGTCTCTGAACCTGGTGTTGTGGGACTAGATGAAACTGTCTCTGAACCTGGTGTTGTGGGACCAGATGAAGCTGTCTCTGAACCTGGTGTTGTGGGACCAGATGAAGCTGCCTCTGAACCTGGTGGTGTGGGACCAGATGAAGTGGTGTCTGAACCTGGTCTTGTGGGACCAGATGAAGCTGTCCCTGAACCTGGTGTTGTGGGACTAGATGAAGCTGTCTCTGAACCTGGTGTTGTGGGACCAGATGAAGCTGCCTCTGAACCTGGTGGTGTGGGACCAGATGAAGTGGTGTCTGAACCTGGTGTTGTGGGACCAGATGAAGCTGTCCCTGAACCTGGTGTTGTGGGACCAGATGAAGCTGTCTCTGAACCTGGTGTTGTGGGACCAGATGAAGCTGTCTCTGAATCTGGTGTTGTGGGACCAGATGAAGCTGTCTCTAAACTGGTGTTGTGGGACTAGATGAAGTGGTGTCTGAACCTGGTCTTGTGGGACCAGATGAAGCTGTCTCTGAACCTGGTGTTGTGGGACCAGATGAAGCTGTCTCTGAACCTGGTGTTGTGGGACCAGATGAAGCTGCCTCTGAACCTGGTGGTGTGGGACCAGATGAAGTGGTGTCTGAACCTGGTCTTGTGGGACCAGATGAAGCTGTCCCTGAACCTGGTGTTGTGGGACCAGATGAAGCTGTCTCTGAACCTGGTGTTGTGGGACTAGATGAAGCTGTCTCTGAACCTGGTGTTGTGGGACCAGATGAAGCTGCCTCTGAACCTGGTCTTGTGGGACCAGATGAAGCTGTCTCTGAACCTGGTGTTGTGGGACTAGATGAAGTGGTGTCTGAACCTGGTCTTGTGGGACCAGATGAAGCTGTCTCTGAACCTGGTGTTGTGGGACCAGATGAAGCTGTCTCTGAACCTGGTGTTGTGGGACTAGATGAAGCTGTCTCTGAACCTGGTGTTGTGGGACCAGATGAAGCTGTCCCTGAACCTGGTGTTGTGGGACTAGATGAAGTGGTGTCTGAACCTGGTCTTGTGGGACCAGATGAAGCTGTCTCTGAACCTGGTGTTGTGGGACCAGATGAAGCTGTCTCTGAACCTGGTGTTGTGGGACTAGATGAAGCTGTCTCTGAACCTGGTGTTGTGGGACCAGATGAAGCTGCCTCTGAACCTGGTGGTGTGGGACCAGATGAAGTGGTGTCTGAACCTGGTCTTGTGGGACCAGATGAAGCTGTCCCTGAACCTGGTGTTGTGGGACCAGATGAAGCTGTCTCTGAACCTGGTGTTGTGGGACTAGATGAAGCTGTCTCTGAACCTGGTGTTGTGGGACCAGATGAAGCTGCCTCTGAACCTGGTCTTGTGGGACCAGATGAAGTGGTGTCTGAACCTGGTCTTGTGGGACCAGATGAAGCTGTCCCTGAACCTGGTGTTGTGGGACCAGATGAAGTGGTATCTGAACCTGGTCTTGTGGGACCAGATGAAGCTGTCCCTGAACCTGGTGTTGTGGGACCAGATGAAGTGGTGTCTGAACCTGGTGTTGTGGGACCAGATGAAGCTGTCCCTGAACCTGGTGTTGTGGGACCAGATGAAGCTGTCTCTGAACCTGGTGTTGTGGGACTAGATGAAGCTGTCTCTGAACCTGGTGTTGTGGGACCAGATGAAGCTGTCTCTGAACCTGGTGTTGTGGGACTAGATGAAGCTGTCTCTGAACCTGGTGTTGTGGGACCAGATGAAGCTGCCTCTGAACCTGGTCTTGTGGGACCAGATGAAGTGGTGTCTGAACCTGGTCTTGTGGGACCAGATGAAGCTGTCCCTGAACCTGGTGTTGTGGGACCAGATGAAGTGGTATCTGAACCTGGTCTTGTGGGACCAGATGAAGCTGTCCCTGAACCTGGTGTTGTGGGACCAGATGAAGTGGTGTCTGAACCTGGTGGTGTGGGACCAGATGAAGTGGTGTCTGAACCTGGTGGTGTGGGACCAGATTAAACTGTCCCTGAACCTTTTACCTCAGGGGTCAGCATCAGAGTCCCTGTTCAAGTTTATGTCTGATATCTTTGAACTAAATATGGAGAGAGAGAGAGAGAGACAGATAGTCAGACAGACAGGTTTCAAGGCGTGCAGCTGTGGCTGTTACAGATTACATCTTCTGTCTTCCAGCTGCTGCAGCTTCTCGTCCTTATAAAATATAGATTTGTTGTCGAACAGAATGAAGCTGCTGCAGTTTGTTGTGCTGCTCTGAAAATCTCTCTGAAGACAGTTTCTGTCTGTGATGGTGGATTTTAAACTGTCTGAAGACTCTCAGTCCTCCATATAGTGACTCAGTGTCCACATGTTGGAAAGAGAAGACAGATGTTTAAAAGAAAAGTGAAGGAGGACATTATGTCAAATTAGAATATTTACATTTTCCTCTAGAAAAGTGGTGAGATGCTGCATCTGCTGCTGCTTCTGAAGCCAAAGGTGTTGGTGATTCATGTCTGAAGATACTTGAATCATTTATTGAAGAGATGTGGTTGTGTTTTATTTATGGTGGAGCTGCTCATGCTTCAATATGTTGTGCATATGCTTTCATCTTATTAAAGTCAACAGGCCTTGTCTTCAAAAGTTACAGACAAACATTCGGTCACACCCAAAAACTGATTAATAAGTTTTGTTCAGGGTCACCTTAATAATGTACCATATATATTATACAGTATATATTATATATATATTGGTGAACATTAGATGAATTTAGATGAAATATTTGTAGAAAGAAATAAAAATAAGAAATGGCAGAATTATTTTATGGCCCTAATGGACATGGCTTCACTGTTTAGTCCTCTGGGTCAATCAGCCTGAGAAGTCTCCTTCATCACCGCCTTCCTTGTTTACAGACATAGACCTTGAGACCAGAACTTTGAACGTGACCCTCAGTCTCATGTCCCAAACGTCCCTGTGATGCAAATGAAGTTCCTCTCCCTCCAAACACAGCACCACCTGGTTCTCTAGCAGCTCTCTGAGTGTTGTTACCGTTGAAGTTGACGGCTCTGATGTAGTCCAGCAGCAACCGTCCCTCCACAGGGTCCATGTCGCTGCAGATTCCGGGGCTGCTGGGACACAGATCCAGGTGCATGCTGTGCAGAGCGTAAGCGACGGCGTAAACCGCATCAATCACAAACTGAACCTTCCCCTCCTGCTCGTAGGACGAGTCCTGACCGATCCTCTCCTCACCTGCAGGGACACACACATGTGGTCAAAGGAGGGTCTCACCACCAGAATCCAGTCTCACCACCAGACTCCGCCCACTCAGGTCTGCCTACCTGTACATTTCCTCCTCTCAGGGTCCAGTTTGATTCCAGGCCGGGTCAGTTTACACCTAAAGTCGTCCTCCCAGAACTCATTAAACCAAATGTTCCTGCGGTTGTTCTCCAGAGAACGAGACATGAAATACTGATCGAAGCCTGTACAGCACACACACATACACACGCACACACACACACAGTCAGGTTCAGTCTTTTTCAGTCCGTCATGTTTTTCTACGGGTATTTTTACCATCTATAGAAGCCCGTTTGGGCAGGATGGTCACAGCTCCCTCAGCCACGTCCTCCAGCTCTGTGATTGGTGAACTTTTTGCTCCCCAGCTGTCCGACCCCACAAACAGGAAGTGACCAGTCAGGTTAGCGTGCTTCGCCGCCTCAAGGACACGCCTACCAGGAAGAGAGGGGAGTCGTCAGAGTAGTCATGTGACTATAATGTGACTATAAAACCTGGTTTGGACTGAATGTGATGATTGTCAGTGTGTGTGTGTGTGTTGGTGGGTGGGTGGGTGGGGGGGGGGGGCTGTTTGTTTGGTTTTGTTGTTGTTTGTATGAACCAGTGTTGTCTGTGTTTGTACTTTATGTCGTCCTCGTTGGCGAAGATGATCACTCCTTTGGCGTTACTCGTCTCCATCAGACGTTTTATGATCTTATCAAACTCTCCGGCTGTCGCCTCACGAGGAATCTTCACCGACTGAGCGATACACACCCCACCTGACAGAGAGACAGACAGGTATATAGAGAGACAGACAGGTTTACTGTGAAACAGAGAGACAGACAGGTTTACTGTGAGTGTGTTATTTTGTGCCACGATGTAAAATTTTGAAATGGTTTGAAAACAAATTGTTAAACTTTGGCATAAAGACGTCTGTGATGAATTTAATATGTTTCGTCTTTGTTATCGTCAAAATAATTAATACATTATTGTCTTTTTACCCCAAAACAAGCTGTATGAGCTCAGGTCAATAAGACCTATAGAAAAATTGAAAATATAAGTTAAAAACATTTAATATTCACAAGAACTTAAACTGATAATAATAATAATAAACATGATCTTCTTTGATTTCTAATCAGCTATAATGGAGCAGGAACACAAAATGAATTAACATGAAACATTCTCTCAACAGGAGGATTACAACATTATCTGAAGAATAGTATCAGAACATGTGACGTTTTAACCCAAAAACATTTGATGATTCATTATCTGTGTGGATTCCTGTCGCAGGAATTCTGGGAAAAAAGTGAGTTATTCCAGAAACGTGATATTTTTTAAATCAAGAAAGAACCTTCATCATTTACAACATCTGGACTAGAAAACGCAGTCGGCAGAGGAAAGTAGAACAGAGTAGAAGCGTGATGTAGCCGCCTCTCTGGAGATCAGCATGAAGGGTTAGGAGTTAGGGTTATGGGTGAGGAGCGATCATCCCGGTCCCCAAGAAACCCTCCATCACAGGATTAAATGACTACAGGCCCGTCGCCCTGATGTCTGTGGTCATGAAATCCTTTGAGAAACTGGTGTTGACCCATTTGAAGGACATCACAGGACCCCTGCTGGACCCCCTGCAGTTTGCCTACCATGCAAACAGGTCGGTGGATGATGCAGTCAACATGGGACTGCACTACATGCTGCAACACCTCGACTCCCCAGGGACATATGCAAGGGTTCTGTTTGTGGACTTCAGCTCAGCGTTCAACACCATCATCCCAGCAATACTCCAACCCAAACTCTCCCAGCTCACTGTGCAGCCTCCACCTGTCAGTGGATCACTAACTTCCTGACTGACAGGACGCAGCAGGTGAGGCTGGGAAACACCACATCCAGTACTCGGACTATCAGCACTGGCGCCCCCCAGGGATGTGTGCTCTCCCCACTGCTCTTCTCCCTCTACACTAATGGCTGCACCTCAGAGGACCCAACGGTCAAACTCCTGAAGTTCTCAGACGACACAACGGTCATCGGCCTCATCAGGGACGGTGACAAGTCTGCGTACAGGCGGGAGGTTGAACAGCTGGTCCTCTGGTGTGGTCAGAACAACCTGGAGCTGAACAGGCTCAAAACTGTGGAGATGACAGTGGACTTCAGGAGGAGCCCCCCAACACTGCCCCCCCTCACCATACTCAACAACACGGTGTCTGCTGTGGAGACCTTCAAGTTTCTGGGATCCACAATCTCCCAGGACCTGAAGTGGGCCCCCAACATCGACACATCAGGAAAAAGGCACAGCAGAGGTTGTACTTCCTGCGACAGCTCAGGAAGTTCAACCTGCCTCAGGAGCTGCTGATCCTGTTCTACTCAGCCATCATCCAGTCTGTTCTCTGCTCCTCTATCACTGTGTGGTTTGGAAACAGGACAGGAACAGACTGCAACGGATTGTCAGGTCTGCAGAGAGGATCATTGGTTCCAGCCTGCCCTCCATCCTGGACTTGTTCACCTCCAGAGTCAGGAAACAGGCTGGAAAGATCACTGCAGACCCATCACACCCTGGACCCATCACAACTCCTCCCCTCTGGTAGGAGCTACAGAGCTCTGTACGCCAAAACCACCAGACACAGGAACAGCTTCTTTCCACTGGCCATCACTCTCATGAACAATAAATAAGTTATACTGCACTATTACCACCACTTACAATTCATGCCATTGTCTATAGGTTTATGTTCACGTGTATATATATATACACTTTTTCGCTCGGATATATATTTATACTTATATTGTATATATATTTTGCTGCCCTTTTTTATTCTTTATACATATATTTTCTTGTTTATTGTAAATTTGTGTTTGTACATTGAGAGCGGAGTGGAAACCCGAGACAAATTCCATGTATGCGTAAGAGGCTTTCAGGGCGATAAGCCACGCCCCCTCTCCGGCGTGTCCAGCGCGTCCAGCGAGTCCAGCGCGATTCACGAGAATGAACACAAATAGTCCCCGGCGAGACCTGCAGCGCGAATGACGCGAATATTTGAAATATTTGAAAATTTGGTGTGAACACGGCTTTAGGGTTAGGAGTTAGGAGTTAAGGTGACGTACCAGCCTCTCTGGAGATCTGCATGAAGGCGTCCACTCCGCTCTCTCCATAGTTCCCCTCCGATGCCAACGTGGACACGTAGTTCCAACCCAGAGCTCGGACGACGTCCAGCATGGCCTGAGCCTGGTACGAGTCCGGAGGAACCACCCGGGAGAAGAAGTCGTACCGGTTATTATCGCTGAGCTCCGGAGCCGTTGACGCATAGCTCACCTGAGGGATCTGGATCGACAATCAATAACCACTCATTTTAATTAATTATCATTGACACTGTTTCATTTTGCCAAAATGAGATAACACACAACCTGATGAATCACTTAAAGATTAAAAAAAATAAACGAGCAGATGAAAAAAATCTCTCTATTGATCAATAACTAGAGCCCATTCATCAATAACTAGAATATATTGATCAATAACTAGACTATATTGATCAATAACTAGAATATATTGATCAATAGCTAGAATATATTGATCAATAAATGAACTCCATTGATCAGTAACTAGACTCTATTGATCAATAACAGGAATATATTGATCAATAACTAGAGCCCATTGATCAATAACTAGAATATATTGATCAATAACTAGACTCCATTGATCAATAACTAGACTCTACTAATCAATAAGTAGGCTCTACTGATCAATAGACAGTATTGATCAATAGCTGGACTTAATCTCTTCTTCCCGATCAATCACACTTGTCCTACATGTTGTTCTCTCTCAGAAACCTGACATGTGGTTGATAATTACTAATCAATGCTAATCAATGAGGATCATTCATTGATGAGTATTGATTATTACTAATCAATGAGGATCATTGTGAATCAATAATCATTTTGTATTCTATGAAATATTGATCAATAACTAGACTCTATTGATCAATAACTAGACTCTATTGATCAATAACTAGACTCCATTGATCAATAACTAGACTCCATTGATCAATAACTAGACTCCATTGATCAATAACTAGAATATATTGATCAATAACTAGAGCCCATTGATCAATAACTAGAGCCCATTGATCAATAACTAGAGCCCATTGATCAATAACTAGAGCCCATTGATCAATAACTAGACTCCATTGATCAATAACTACACTCCATTGATCAATAACTAGAATATATTGATAAATAACTAGACTCTATTGATCAATAACTAGACTACATTGATCAATACCTAGACTCCATTGATCAATAACTAGAATATATTGATCAATAACTAGACTCTATTGATCAATAACTAGACTCCATTGATCAATAACTAGAATATATTTATCAATAACTCCATTGATCAATAACTAGACTCCATTGATCAATAACTAGACTCCATTGATCAATAACAATAATATGTTGATCAATAACTAGAGCCCATTGATCAATAACTAGACTACTTTGATCAATAACTAGAATATATTGATCAATAACTAGACTCCATTGATCAATACCTAGACTCCTTTGATCAATAACTACTCTATTGATCAATAACTAGACTCTATTGATCAATAACTAGACTCCTTTGATCAATAACTAGACTCTATTGATCAATAACTAGACTACATTGATCAATAACTAGACTCCATTGATCAATACCTAGACTCCATTGATCAATAACTAGAATATATTGATCAATAACTAGACTCTATTGATCAATAACTAGACTCCATTGATCAATAACAAGAATATATTGATCAATAACTAGAGCCCATTGATCAATAACTAGACTATATTGATCAATAACTAGATTACATTGACCAGTAACGGGCGACTGTGGCTCACTGGAGAGCAGGGTCATCCTTCAATCACAGGATCAACGGTTCGATGGCTCCGCTAGTTTTTGTCAATGTGCCCTTGAGCAAAACACTTAACCCCACAGTTGCTCCCGTGGAATGTTGTATGAATGTTAGTTCTCACTCTTAGGTCTTAGTTAGCTCCTCCCATCAGTGTGTGAACGGGTGAATGATGACATGTAGAGTTAAAGAGATTTGAGTAGTCAGAAGACTAGAAAAGAGATTTACAAGTACAGTCCATTTACCATCAATAACTAGACTCTATTGATCAATAACTAGACTCTACTGATCAATAACTACACTCTATTGATGAATAACTAGATCTACTGATCAATAACTAGACACAGACACTATTGATGAATAACTAGACTCTACTAATCAATAAGTAGGCTCTACTGATCAATAGACTATTGATCAATAACTAGACTCTACTGATCAATAACTATACTCTATTGATGAATAACTAGACTACTGATCAATAAGTAAGCTCTAGTGATGAATAGACTCTATTGATCAATAACTAGACTCTACTGATCAATAACTAGACACTATTGATCAAAAACTAGACTACTAATCAATAAGTAGGCTCTACTGATCAATAGACTATTGATCAATAACTACAGTCTACTGATCAATAACTACACTCTACTGATCAATAACTAGACACTATTGATGAATAACTAGACTCTACTAATCAATAAGTAGGCTCTACTGATCAATAGACTCTACTGATCAATAAGTAGACACTATTGATCAATAACTACACTCTACTGATCAATAAGTAGACACTATTGATCAATAAGTAGACACTATTGATCAATAACTACACAATACTGATCAATAACTACACTCTATTGATCAATAACTACACTCTATTGATCAATAACTACACTCTATTGATCAATAACTACACTCTACTGATCAATAACTACACTCTACTGATCAATAACTAGACTCTACTGATCAATAACTAGACCCTATTGATGAATAACTAGACTCTACTAATCAATAAGTAAGCTCTACTGATCAATAGACTGTATTGATCAATAGCTGGACTTAATCTCTTCTTCCCGATCAATCACACTTGTCCTACATGTTGTTCTCTCTCAGAAACCTGACATGTGGTTGATAATTACTAATCAATGCTAATCAATGAGGATCATTCATTGATTAGTATTGATTATTACTAATCAATGAGGATCATTGTAAATCAATAATCATTTTGTATTCTATGAAATATTGATCAATAACTAGAATATATTGATCAATAACTAGACTCTATTGATCAATAACTACACTCTACTGATCAATAACTACACTCTACTGATCAATAACTACACTCTACTGATCAATAACTACACTCTATTGATCAATAACTACACTCTATTGATCAATAACTAGACTCTACTGATCAATAACTACACTATATTGATCAATAACTACACTATATTGATCAATAACTACACTCTACTGATCAATAACTACACTCTATTGATCAATAACTACACTCTATCGATCAATAACTAGACTCTATTGATGAATAACTAGACTCTATTGATCAATAACTAGACTCTACTGATCAATAACTAGACTCTACTGATCAATAACTAGACTCTACTGATCAATAACTAGACTCTACTGATCAATAACTACACTATTGATCAATAACTAGACTCTACTGATCAATAACTAGACTCTATTGATGAATAACTAGACTCTACTAATCAATAAGTAGGCTCTACTGATCAATAGACTGTATTGATCAATAGCTGGACTTAATCTCTTCTTCCCGATCAATCACACTTGTCCTACATGTTGTTCTCTCTCAGAAACCTGACATGTGGTTGATAATTACTAATCAATGAGGATCATTGTGGATCAATAATCATTTTGTATTCTATGAAAAAGTAAACAAAGCTTTGAATTTAATTTAACGTCATAAATTATGAAGAAAGAAACAGTTGCATCTTTGTCAGGATTAAACTTCGGAGGTTCAACATGCGTACGGGGATCGAACCGACAACCTGCTGCATGTTGATAGATGTATAACAATAATAATAATATATAATAATGATATAGATTATTAACAAACTGGAGAGCATTTTAATTTATGGAATCAGTTCAACTAAATGTTTTGAATGTTTGATAAAATGTTGTGTGACGACCCTCCTCCTCCCATACACTAGGTGTCCCTGTTGTGTGTGTGATGATCTGTTACAGGTGCTGATTGGAGGCTCGTCAGCTGGATGAGCCTCACCTGAGCCGTTGTGGTTTTACCTTCAAAGCCCTCTTCATTCAGCAGCCCGGGACTGGAAGGAAGAGCCTTGTTGTCACTGGTGTAACACTGTTGCTTCGGTTATTGTTTGAGTGCTGTTGTATCGGTTTACTTATGTTTGTCTTTTAGCAGCCAGCTCGTTGTCTCCCTGTTTCTGTCTCAGTCTCTGAGCCGGGCTGTGACAGTTTCATAAAATGTTTCATAAAATGTTTTTGAATGTACAATAAAATGTAAAATCAAATATTTTGAGAGGTTCAGGATGTGACACTTGTTTGTTGTTTATATATATATATGTGGTCATGTGATGATGATTAACTTCATTATTCAAGAAACAAATGTATTATTATTATTATTATTATTATTATATATTCATAGAAACAGGAGGTTCATTTCAAACATGTAAGATTTATTTATTTTGTTTATTGAGAATTTGCTTTATATGTTTACTGTTCTTTTTATTTGTTCTATTGTATTTTATTATTAACTGTTATTTATCTTGTCATTAATTATTTCCATTTTTAACCCTTCAACCCATCAGTTTGCTTGATGTGCGTCCGTGACTACAGTATGATTAGCATAAATATAGATACACTCCGTGTCCAGTTTATTAGGTACAGCTGCAGTCTATTATCATTATTATTATCATCATCAGACTTTCAGCTGGGCACAGAGATGTTTCTCTCTTTAATCAAAGATCAAATCACAGATCGATTGTCAATCAATCATGTTGATCAAGTTTCACTTTTAAATAAAGTGAGTCAGAGCTCAGTGACAAATTAACACATGGACGCCAGTGGTCAAACTGGAGACACTGGTGGACCTGAACACACACACACACACACACACACACACACACACACACACACACACACACACACACACACACACACACACACACACACACACACACACACACACACAGGATTAGTGTTGCGTAACAGCTGCTGAATGTGTGTCAGAGCTCCAATAAATTGAAGAACAATCACATTACCACACAACACTGTGTGTGTGTGTGTGTGTGTGTGTGCAGATTAATGAAGGACTTTACATTAACGAGCTCCTAAAAGCAGACCTCGTTATGACAGTCATCTTCATCATCGTCATCATCAGAGAGACGCTTCAGTGGAGCGAATATGAACATCAGCTGGATGAGTTCAGGTCACATCTAAGCTCTCTGGTTGATGGGTTTGTCTCTCTTTTTTCTTTCTTCACACACATTTATTTATCTCTCTTCAAGTGAACATTTTGACTGTGAATGTTTTCAGGAGCTGATTATGTTCTGTAATTATAAAAAACATGTCATCACAGTGATTGAACTCTGAGCTGTCATGAGATGATTCCTTCATATATACTATAGACCAAAGACTAATATTAAACCTGACTCCACTAAACCAAAGACTAATATTCAAACTGACTCCACTAAACCAAAGACTAATATTAAACCTGACTCCACTAAACCAAAGACTAATATTCAAACTGACTCCACTAAACCAAAGACTAATATTAAACCTGACTCCACTAAACCAAAGACTAATATTAAACCTGACTCCACTAAACCAAAGACTAATATTAAACCTGACTCCACTAAACCAAAGACTAATATTCAAACTGACTCCACTAAACCAAAGACTAATATTAAACCTGACTCCACTAAACCAAAGACTAATATTCAAACTGACTCCACTAAACCAAAGACTAATATTAAACCTGACTCCACTAAACCAAAGACTAATATTAAACCTGACTCCACTAAACCAAAGACTAATATTCAAACTGACTCCACTAAACCAAAGACTAATATTAAACCTGACTCCACTAAACCAAAGACTAATATTCAAACTGACTCCACTAAACCAAAGACTAATATTAAACCTGACTCCACTGAACCAAAGACTAATATTAAACCTGACTCCACTAAACCAAAGACTAATATTAAACCTGACTCCACTAAACCAAAGACTAATATTAAACCTGACTCCACTAAACCAAAGACTAATATTCAAACTGACTCCACTAAACCAAAGACTAATATTCAAACTGACTCCACTAAACCAAAGACTAATATTAAACCTGACTCCACTAAATCAAAGACTAATATTAAACCTGACTCCACTAAACCAAAGACTAATATTAAACCTGACTCCACTAAACCAAAGACTAATATTCAAACTGACTCCACTAAACCAAAGACTAATATTAAACCTGACTCCACTAAACCAAAGACTAATATTCAAACTGACTCCACTAAACCAAAGACTAATATTAAACCTGACTCCACTAAACCAAAGACTAATATTAAACCTGACTCCACTAAACCAAAGACTAATATTCAAACTGACTCCACTAAACCAAAGACTAATATTAAACCTGACTCCACTAAACCAAAGACTAATATTAAACCTGACTCCACTAAACCAAAGACTAATATTCAAACTGACTCCACTAAACCAAAGACTAATATTAAACCTGACTCCACTAAACCAAAGACTAATATTCAAACTGACTCCACTAAACCAAAGACTAATATTAAACCTGACTCCACTGAACCAAAGACTAATATTAAACCTGACTCCACTAAACCAAAGACTAATATTAAACCTGACTCCACTAAACCAAAGACTAATATTAAACCTGACTCCACTAAACCAAAGACTAATATTCAAACTGACTCCACTAAACCAAAGACTAATATTCAAACTGACTCCACTAAACCAAAGACTAATATTAAACCTGACTCCACTAAATCAAAGACTAATATTAAACCTGACTCCACTAAACCAAAGACTAATATTAAACCTGACTCCACAAAACTTGTTCAGGTTTATAGTTAGGGCTGGTTCAGGTTTATAGTTAGGGCTGGTTCAGGTTTATAGTTAGGGCTGGTTCAGGTTTATAGTTAGGGCTGGCTCAGGTTTATAGTTAGGGCTGGCTCAGGTTTATAGTTAGGACTGGCTCACCAACTTTGCTTCTTCCCCTTCTTTGTGCTTTCTCTCCTTTTTGTGCTTTCTCATTTTATCTGGACCGTGGTCCTGCCTGACATGCACTGCTACAATTATTATTATTCTTATTTGGGGTGACCGTGTCTCACTGGGTTAAGAGGGTTGTCTGGCAACCGGAAGGTCAACGGTTCGATCCTCGACTGGGACGTGTCACGTGTCGAAGTGACAGAGCAATACACTGAACCCCAGGCTCCCCGGGCGCCTGTCATTGGAGCCCACTGCTCCCTATATACAGGGATGGGTGAAATGCAGAGACAAATTTCCCCCTTAAAGGGATCAATATAGTATAATAAATTAAAAATTTTAAAAATGATTCGTTACATTTCTATTACTAATACTTTTACTGCTTTAATTATCATTATTATTCTATTATATTCGCTGCTGCTGTTATTAATAGCAGAGATCATTTTTCTATTATTATTCTATTAGTGTTATTAGTATCTATTGCTATTTCTTGGTCATTATATGAATCATTTATGTAATATGCATTAACTGTGTTGTAATTCTAATATACTTTTCATTTTGTAAACATGACATCTATTGTACTTTTGTCCATGCTGGAGGGGGATCCCTCTGTTAATCTCTCTGAGCTTTCTTCTTCTTTTTTTCCTGTTAAAGGGTTTTTACTTTTCCAATGTGAGTGTCAGAGGACAGAGGATGTCGTACGCTGTACAGATTGAAAAGCCTTGTGAGGCATTTTGACGAATTGCACTTGTTGCACATTTTGACATATTGTATATGGTGACATGTTGCACTGATGACACATTGCACATGATGCACTTTGTGATATACAGACATACATACATGTCAACACATGTTCCAGTTCAGCTCATCCAGTGATCAGATCTCCTTTAAAAACTATATGGCACCATCTCTTTTGTTAGACTCTAATGCTGTTTAAAGCTCTACACTGAGTTATTTTGGACTTTTGATGATTGGCTTGCTGGAGATTTTATGTTCCACATCAACCCATTTTTATATCACCACAGATCAATGGATTGATTGATGGACTGAACCTTGGAACAATGAATCAGTGACCAGGATTCTGGTAATGACCACAGTAATCATTTGCACCGCCAAAGATAAGATGTGTCCACCATTTAAATCCTGTATATAACATATATGTATCTTGTATATTAACAGATGTATTATATATATATGTATCCTGTATATTACATATATCTATCCTCTATATTACATGTATGTATCCTATATATTAACAAATGTATTACATATATGTATCCTGTATATTACATATATGTGTCCTGTATATTAACATATGTATTACATATATGTACCCTGTATATTACATATATGTATCCTGTATATTAAGAGATGTATTACATATATGTATCCTATATATTAACAGATGTATTAGATATATGTATCCTGTATATTAAGAGATGTATTACATATATGTATCCTATATATTAACAGATGTATTACATATATGTATCCTGTATATTACATATATGTGTCATATATATTAACAGATGTATTACATATATGTATCTTGTATATTACATATATGTGTCCTGTATATTAACAGATGTATTACATATATGTATCCTGTATATTACATATATGTATCCTATATATTAACAGATGTATTACATATATGTGTCCTGTGTATTACATATATGTGTCCTGTACATTGACAGATATTATTTACCTCAAACAATCTCAAGATGTTGGCCACCATTATGGACACGGAGCTGGCTGAAGCTCCAATAACTCCCACCACCCGCTCTGGTTTGCGAATGATGGGCGGCTCTCCGTTGGAGCAGCGGATGTCTGACGTGTCTTTCTGGATCAGAGCCTGGACGAAGGTGAGCGACTGCTCCAGGGCGTAGGTGTCTCTGGAGCAGGTGTCAAGGATCCTGACCCCCAGTGTGATGTTGGGCAGCAGCTCCTGGTCTCTGTTGATCTGGTCCAGAGCGTACAACATGGCCTCCATACGGTGGATCCCCTTCTCCTTCTTCAGCTCTCCACAGGGCAGACCGTGGGGGCCACGGGAGTGTATGGGGAAAAGCCCCCCCAAGGTGATGTCACCTGGGATCTTTATGGAGTGGGGGTGGAAGTGCTGGTGGGAGGAGCTCACCTGTACCACCTGTCCACCAATCCACAGCCAGAAACACTGACACAGTGTCCATTTAATCCAGATCAATATATGATGATGATGGTGATGATGATGATGATGATGACGACGACATCGATGGAAGGGAGAGGAGTGAGGGGTTGGGCCTGATGATGTCATACTGAGGTGAAGTTCATGTGAGAATGTTCATCCTGCTGTGGACACCTGAGGATAAATCAATCAATCAATCAACCAATCAAGCAGGCAGGCAATCAATTATCAATGAAAAATGTGGTTTGCGCTCTTCATTCAATTTCTGTTCACTCTACAGAAACTTTCTGCTCACTTTGCTCACTCTTCAGAAACTCTTCAGGAATTCCCTGCTCACTCTTTACAAACCCTTTACTCACTCTTCACAAACCCTTTACTCACTCTTCAGAAACTCTTTACTCACTCTTCAGAAACCCTTTACTCACTCTTCAGAAACTCTTTACTCACTCTTTACAAACTCTTTACTCACTCTTCAGAAACCCTTTACTCAATCTTTACAAACCCTTTACTCACTCTTCAGAAACTCTTTACTCACTCTTCAGAAACTCTTTACTCACTCTTCAGAAACTCTTTACTCACTTTACAAACTCTTTACTCACTCTTCAGAAACTCTTTACTCACTCTTCAGAAACTCTTTATTCACTCTTCAGAAACCCTTTACTCACTCTTCAGAAACCCTTTACTCACTCTTTACAAACCCTTTACAAACCCTTTACTCACTCTTCAGAAACTCTTTACTCACTCTTTACAAACCCTTTACTCACTCTTCAGAAACTCTTTACTCACTCTTCAGAAACTCTTTACTCACTCTTCAGAAACTCTTTACTCACTCTTCAGAAACTCTTTATTCACTCTTTACAAACCCTTTACTCACTCTTCAGAAACTCTTTACTCACTGTTCAGAAACCCTTTACTCACTCTTCAGAAACCCTTTACTCACTCTTTACAAACCCTTTACTCACTCTTTACAAACCCTTTACTCACTCTTTACAAACCCTTTACTCACTCTTCAGAACCCCTTTACTCACTCTTTACAAACCCTTTACTCACTCTTCAGAAACCCTTTACTCACTCTTTACAAACCCTTTACTCACTCTTTACAAACCCTTTACTCACTCTTCAGAAACCCTTTACTCACTCTTTACAAACCCTTTACTCACTCTTCAGAAACCCTTTACTCACTCTTTACAAACCCTTTACTCACTCTTCAGAAACTTTACTCACTCTTCAGAAATTAGTTTGAAATCTTCTTCTGTATACATTATAAATATTATTCTAGATTGTATAATTGCATATCTGTTTAATTTGTATTATATTTAATTCATTTGTATTTGTCTTATAATGGTTCAGTCCACCTCAATGACCATCAGGTCAAATGAGGTCTTAGACTTGAAGTCTGTATTTGTTCACTATTTGTTTTTTATTTGAGAACTTTGGGAAATGTAGTTGTTGGATTGAGGTTCTTAGTTCAACGGCAAATGGATTTTGAAAATATTCTGTGTTATTTGTAAATATTAAGTGATGGAGGTGATTTAAATACACGGTTTTTAAAATAGTCTGAAAAGTGAGGTTGAGAGAACACAGAATTAGTTTCCTTGCATTCAAAATAAGAGTGAACATGAAGTGTAGAGCCACAAGTTTAGGCAAATCAAAATTAACCAGAATTTGAATGTTACACATATGAATATTGATATGAATATGTATTAAAAACACACAGGCTTCCTGCTTACTTTTATTAAAATAATATGCAATAGTAAGTTGAGTGAATCCTAAATAGTGGATCAGCATTTGGAGCGTTTTATTTTACATCTGAAATGAGAACAAATTCTATTTGTAAAAACACGAAGAGAGAAACGTGACAAACATGAAACAGCAATAACATAATGAATTATACTGTAAAGTCTCAGATGTTTACAGTAAGTCTGACTCATCATTTTAATTATTGATTATTATCTCGATTCATAATTTTGATCCGAGTGTCTTTGAATGTTTTCCTTTTCCTGTGATATGAAACTCTTAATGATCACGTGATCATGAGCGACACGTCACACAGAGGATTTACGAGGAATGATTTCAATGATTAATAAAAACAGATCTAATAATAATTAATTTTCTGTTGATCTAACAATCAATTCATTGACTGATTAAAGCTATAAATAAACACAGTTTGTTTGTATTATGTTTAAAAGGTTTTCATTCAATATGTAATTACTAATTTACCTTCAATTTGATTTTGATTGGTGAGTGAAATCACTGGTTTTACTCACTGGTTCAGCTCAGATTCACTCTCTAATCCGCTTTAATTGCCTGATTTTAATCTCCTGGTTCGATTCGTTTCCAAGAGAATCAGAGCGGAATTTACCGGATCCTGGTCTGATCTCAGTCCGGAACACCAACTCCTCTCTGGCTGTAGGTCTGCTCCGGTAAACCGTCAGGTGAGGAGCTCCGGTTCAGTTCCTGCTGATCCTCGAGTCAGTGGAGGACTGAAGACCTGCAGGTCTGTGTGTGTGTCTGTCTGTGTGTCTAATTAAAACATGCACGTGTGTGTGTGTGTGTGTGTTCTCACTTCTCAGCTGGTCATCAGTCTACATTTAGCTGACAGTGACCTCTGCTGGTTAATGTGAGTCATAACTGTCTCTGTTTGATGTTCACTTTTATCTCACACACACACACACTCAGAGACTCTCTCACACACGCTCACACACACTCATACACACACACGCTCACACACACACACTCACATACACACGCTCACACACACTCACTCACACACACACACTCACTCGCACGCTCACACACACACACTCACACACACGCTCACACACACACACGCTAACACACGCTAACACTCTCACACACACACACGCTCACACACGCTCATACACACGCCAACACACTCTCACACACACGCTAACACTCTCTAACACTCTCTCACACTCACACACACAAACACTCACACGCTCACACACACACACACACACACACTCACACACTCACTCACACACACTCACACACACACAAGCTATATATATATATATATATATACATATATATATATATATATATATACATATATATATATATATATACATATATACATATATATACATATACATATACATATATATATACATATATACATATATGTATATATATACATATATACATATATATATATACATATATATACATATATATATATACATATATATATATATACATATACATATATACATATATATATATACATATATATATATATACATATATATATATATATATATATATATATATATATACATATATATATACATATATATATATATACATATATATATATATACATATATATATATATATATATATATATATATATATATATATATATATATATATATATATATATATACATATATATATATATACACATACATACATATAAAGACTAGTGCTGGGCAACGATTAAAATATTTAATTGCGATTAATCGCATCGATTTTTTGCGATTAATCGTGATTAATCTCATTGTTATGGCAAAGTTCAATAATGAATTAAAAAGTAGTGTATTGCGCACTTTTATTTTAAAAGTACTGCTATATGAACAAAAGGTCAATACCATTTGGTTTAAACACTTTAAACACATCAGGTGCTTTTTAACAGCAGTATTCTCTTTACACAGTAGAGATCATATTTCTTATATTATATCATTCTTATATCATATGCATATTTTCCCTTTAACTCACGAGATGCAGCATGTTTTATACTTAATGTGAATATAATTCATACTTTGTTGGCATCTTATTCTGAAAACCGGATGGTCGTCTGAAGAAACCGGAAGTTGTCTCACGTTAATCTTTCCGCTAACCTTCGCTCGCTCCCGATCTGTGCCGTTTGAATGCGTTTACCGTGAATTTCAGCATATAGGTGCACTAACATGTAAGTGTCTGCTGACTTTACCGCAGCGATGTCCAGTAGTCTCCAGGCAGAGCAACAGCTGGTGCACGTTGTAACGCTGTGTATTCTAACCGGCTGCAGTTTGTATCCACTTCTCTGTAGCATCTGTTAGCTTGTCTTGCTTTTGTTTATCTATACTTCCTCCACGGACTTTCAAAATAAAAAAATGCGTTAACGCGCTATAAAATAATTGTCGGCGTCAATTAATGAATGCGTTAACGCCATAATAACGCGTTAACTTGCCCAGCACTAGTACATATATATTTCACACATAAATATAAGTCAATATCACTCTTTATTCTTTTCATACAAGCAATAGCGCTTCATGCAATAAAATACATGATAAATGTTATATGTGTGTATACACACACACACACAGACGACTTAACGAGCTCATTAAGGCCTTAACTAACTGGTTAACGAGCTCGTTAAGGCCTTAACTAACTGGTTAACGAGCTCGTTAAGGCCTTAACTAACTGGTTAACGAGCTCGTTAAGGCCTTAACTAACTGGTTAAGTTGGGAACAGAATTCAGAAGGCTCCGCCCCCTGCTCAGACTGGCCTGTGATTGGTTGGTGAAGATGGGCATGTCATCACCAGTGCACTACAATCTGCCTCCTGTTTCCATGGAAACAATCTTGTCTAGCAGCCAATGAGCCGTCTCTGTGCTGTCACACTGATTGGTTGGAGTTGAAGATCTTGGCTAGCAGTGAGACGTTTGATTGGCTCTTCTGCTGTATGAGGCGGGCCTTGTCCAGGTGCTTCTGAGTAACAGAGTCTTTCTTCTTCTTCATCTGGATCTCTTCCTCCGTCTGACGCTGAGTGAAGTCCCACGTCCTCTCGTCCACCTGACGACAAACATTTAACAGGTCATGTGACTCTTTAGACATCCTCTGGGATCCATTTCCTGTCTGTTCTCAAACAGTTCTGTTTATTCTCTTTCTATCTGAAGTACAGATATTAGAGCCCCTTGACTAAATAGAAGTACCTGTATTCCATCTCTCTGTCTCTTCCTCCTCAGGTTGTCCATGTGAGAGCTCTTATCCACGTTGTTCAGGTAGAAGTTGGTTTCTCTCTTCGCCTGAGACACTTCGGTCCTGAGTCTCTGCTGGAGGACCGTCTGCTCGTAGGCCAGCCGCTCGCTCAGGTGAGTCCACTGGAACCGGTGCAGGTACTACAGAGACAGACAGAGGACAAAGACCTGGTCTCAGTCTGTTCTGGGTCAGAGCTTCAGGTTCCACTGAAGATCTCAGGACTCATGAAGATCCAGGGTCAGGGTTAAGATCGGGGTTACGGTTAACTCCGATCTTAAATAAAAGGTAAATAATTCATAATAATAAGGATGCAACCATGACTGTGATGTCACAGTATTCCTGTGATGTCATGGGTTACCGAGCAGACTGTACCTTGATGGACCAGAGGTCGGAGGAGAATCGTTGGCGTTTCCTGCTTCCCATCGGCGTGTTGTGGAGAGAAGACACCACCTTCTTGGCCAATCGTTTATCTCTGAACTCCACCCATCCTTCAGTGAAGTCACACCTCCTCAACCCAGACCTCCTCTTCCTCCTCCTCACCTGGCCATCTGACGATCAATAATCAGAAAATACACAAGATCAATAATCATTGATCAGGAAATATAAAAAGGCAATGAAACCCATCATCTCATCACCTGAGGACAGAGGATACAAGGACAGAGGGAGAGGAAATAGTAGAGATGTTGAAAAGGTTTTTTTGTCTTTTTTACGACTCCCAGAGTGCATTTCACTAAACCTGGTCAAACATGTATATATGGCAGCCTCTCCCTCTCTGACCACATTCAGCAGGGAGGAACTTTTAAACATCAGACAATCCAACGGTCAAACTTTTTCATCGAACCGGAAAGTTTTACAGAGCTTTTAGTTGGAGGAGCAGCGGAGACTCAGAACTGCGCTCCCGTCAAGCCATCTGGCGAACGTCCGCTCTCTGGCCAACAAGATGGATGAGCTGCTGCTCCTCAACAAAGCAAACAGACTTTAGCAGATCCGCCGCCCTGTGCTTCACTGAAAGCTGGCTCGGTGAGCACATCCTGGACAGCGCACTACATCTGCCGGGCTTCCAACTCCTCCGAGCGGACCGCGTAACGGCGCTGTCGGGGAAAACGAGGGGAGGAGGAATCTGCTTCTACATAAACGAAGGCTGGTGTACAGATGTCACAGTGTCAAAGGAATCATGCAGCCCTCACTAGACTGCAAACCTTCTTATTCACCGCGGGAGTTTTCCTCGTTCATTCTGGTCGGTGTCTACATCCTCAGGCCTGTGTGAGTGAGGCGCTCCAACACCTGGCTGAGCAGATCAACAACACGGAGCACAAACACCCAGACTCCCTGCTCATTGTTCTTGGGGACTTCAACAGAGCAAAGCTCAGCAAAGAACTGCCTAAATACAGACAGCATATTAAGTGTAGCAGCAGGGACAAAAACACACTGGACCACTGCTGCACTGTAATAAAGGACGCATATCACTCAGTCCCCCGTGCAGCTCTGGGACTCTCTGATCATTGTCTGGTTCATCTTCTCCCGACCTACAGGCAGAAATTAAAATCTGCAAAGCCTGAGGTGAAGACTGTGAGGAGATGGACTAACAAGGCAAAGCTGGAGCTACAGTCCTGCTTTGTCTGCACTGATTGGAGTGTTTGTGAGGCTGCTGCTACAGACCTGGATGAGCTCACTGACACTGTGACATCATACATCAGTCTTTGTGAGGACATGTGTGTGTGCCGACTAAAACCTTCTGCACGTATAACAACAATAAACCTGGTTCACTGCAAGACTCAGGCAGCTTCGTCGGGCCAAGGAGGAGGCCTACAGAAGTGGGGACAGGATCCTGTACAACCAGACCAGAAACACACTGACGAGGGAGATCAGGGTAGCAAAGAGGAGCTACATTGTAAAGCCAACGACTCCTTGTCAGCGTAAAGAGGCCTGGACATTGGGCCACTCCCAGGTGCCGTGACCCCGCTAACCTCATTTATCCTACTCTCTCAGCTCATGTTGAGCAAGTGGTATCGGGAGGGCTCTGGAATTGCCAGTCGGCAGTGCCGAAAGCTGAGTTTATCTCGGGCTACGCTTCCTTGCTCTCTCTCAGCTTTCTTGCTCTAACTGAGACCTGGATCACGCCAGAAAATACCACCACACCTGCAGCTCTGTCAGAAGTGTACTCTTTCTCTCACACTCCCAGAGCTGCGAGGCGGGGTGGTGGTACTGGCCTGCTAATTTCCCCAAAATGTAAATACACTCTTGTCTCGGTTCCTCAGTTCTCCCCGTCCTCTTTCGAATTTCATGCGGTTACTGTCACTTATCCAGTCAAGCTCACCATTGCTGTTGTGTATCGCCCACCAGGCCCTCTTGGTGAGTTCTTGGAAGATCTCGACACATTAGTCTCACACTTCCATGATGATGGCTCCGCACTCATCCTGCTCGGAGACTTTAACATCCAGACTGATAAATTAGAACCGCTTCTTTCCTTCCTCTCCTCATTTGACCTTTACCCCGCCTCTTCTCCTCCTACCCACAAGGCCGGCAACCAGCTGGATCTTATCTTCACTAGACACTGTTCTACTGCTAACCTCTCCGTCACTCCCCTCCAGCTCTCTGACCACTATTTCATGTCGTACTCCCTCTCCCTCTCCTCTCCCCCCGTACTTCCACCACCTACCCACTTGGTTTCTACCCGTAGTCATCTCCGCTCCCTCTCCCCGGCTGATCTTTCATCTTCTGTTACCTCTGCTCTCCCTGACCCTGAAGCCTTCTCTCTCCTATCCCCTGATATTGCTACTGATCTTCTCCTCTCCACCCTTTCCTCTTCTTTGGACAACCTCTGTCCCTTCACCTCCAGGCCTGCACGGCCAACCCCACCTGCCCCGTGGCTGTCGGACTCAGTGCGTAATGACAGACGGAGCCTAAGAGAGGCTGAGCGTAAATGGAGAAAAGGCAAGCTCCCGGGGGACCTTCTTAACTTCCAAGCTCTTCTTTCCACTTTTTCCATCACTCTATCTACTGCTAAAGCTGCTTTCTTTCGCTCCAAAATCCTAACCTCTGCTTCCAATCCTAAAAAACTCTTCGAAACTTTCTCTTCACTCCTCCAACCCCCACCCCCTCCTCCTACGTCCTCCCTTCTCCCTGACGATTTCGCCAACTTCTTTGACAAGAAGGTAAACGATATCAGATCCTCCTTCTCTCAGCCCCCCTGTCCACCCTCTCCCTCTCTACCATCTCCAGCTCTTCCCCCACAGCTCTCCCTCCCCTCTCCATGCCCCATCTTACCCTATCTTGCTCCCCTCTCCCCTAACGAGGTCCTCAACCTTGTTACATCTAACCGCCCCACCACGTGCTCCCTTGACCCGATCCCCTCTTCTTCAGTCTATTGCGACTGAACTCCTTCCTTTTCTCACCCACCTCATGAACACATCTCTTCTTTCAGGATACTTTCCCACGGCTTTCAAGACTGCTAGAGTCACCCCCCTTCTGAAGAAACCATCACTTGACCCCTCTGATGTCAAGAACTTCAGACCGGTGTCTCTTCTACCCTTTCTTTCCAAAACACTTGAACGTGCTGTCTTTACTCAACTATCCTCCTATCTCCACCAAAACAACCTCTTGGACCCTCACCAGTCCGGGTTCAAAGTGGGTCACTCGACTGAGACAGCCCTCCTTGCGGTGACGGAGTCGCTTCATGCAGCGAGATCTAACTCTCTCTCCTCTGTCCTGATTCTCCTGGACCTGTCTGCGGCGTTTGACACTGTTAACCACCAGATCCTCCTATCCACCCTCGAGGGGATGGGCGTTTCAGGCTCTGCACTCTCCCTGTTTGCATCCTACCTGACAGGTCGATCCTACCAGGTGTCATGGAGGGGCTCTGTGTCGGAACCACGCATACTGACTACGGGAGTTCCGCAAGGCTCAGTCCTGGGCCCCCTTCTCTTCTCGCTCTACACAACATCTCTGGGTTCTGTTATTCGCTCGCATGACTTCTCTTACCATTGTTATGCCGATGACACCCAGCTGGTCTTGTCATTTCCCCCCGGGGACACTCAAGTGGAGGCACGCATCGCTGCGTGCTTGGCTGACATCTCGAAGTGGATGACGACACACCACCTCAAGCTCAACCTGGACAAAACCGAGCTACTGTTCCTCCCGGGGAAGGGTTGCCCGCACCGAGACCTGTCCATCACCATTGATGATACCGTGGTGACGCCAACTCAGACTGCGAGAAACCTGGGTGTGACCCTGGATGACCAACTGTCATTCTCAGCAAACATTGCATCGGTTACACGCTCCTGCAGATTCCTGCTCTACAACATCAGGAGGATTCGCCCCTTCCTCACTGATGAGACGGCGCAGGTGCTAATCCAGGCTCTTGTCATCTCCCGCCTGGACTACTGCAACTCACTACTTGCCGGAGCCCCGGCGCTGGCCATCAGACCTCTGGAGCTTGTCCAGAAAGCTGCAGCTCGCCTGGTGTTCAATCGCCCCAAGTTCTCCCACACAACTTGCCTTCTCCGTTCTCTACACTGGCTACCTGTAAGAGCCCGCATCCAGTTTAAGACTCTGGTGCTAGCCTACAGGGCAGTGAAAGGAACAGCTCCTTCCTATCTCCAGGCCATGGTCAAGCCCTACACCCCGGCCCGACCACTTCGCTCTGCTACCTCGGGGCGACTGGTTGCCCCGTCGCTCAGAGGTCCCTGCGGCCGATCGACCCGGTCGCGGCTGTTTTCTGTCCTGGCCCCACAGTGGTGGAATGAACTCCCCACTGACGTCAGGACGGCAGAGTCGCTGCCCATCTTTCGGCGCAGGCTGAAAACTCACCTCTTCAAGAAGGCCTACCCTTCCGCTTAGCACTTACCTAGCATCTACTGTATTCATACTAGCTTATTGCACTTATTGTTTTTATATTAGCTTGTGGCACTTATTGCATTCCTTTGTTTCTGCACTGTACGTTGGCTCTGGTTTATGCTCTTAGATGCTTGTTTGAGGTAGGGACATGCACTTATTACTTCTGGTGACTAGTTGTTCTCTCGAAAACCGATGTTGAATACACTTATTGTAAGTCGCTTTGGATAAAAGCGTCTGCTAAATGACTAATGTAATGTAATGTAAGTACTCACCAACTATAGGAGACCCCCCCCACACAATCTCCCAAGTGGGCCCCCAACATCAACACCATCAGGAAAAAGGCCCAGCAGAGGTTGTACTTCCTGCTCCAGCTCAGGAAGTTCAACCTGCCTCAGGAGCTGCTGATCCTGTTCTACTCCACCATCATCCAGTCTGTTCTCTGCTCCTCTATCACTGTGTGGTTTCGACACAGGACAGGAACAGACTACAACGGACTGTCAGGTCTGCAGAGAGGATCATTGGTTCCAGCCTGCCCTCCATCCTGGACTTGTACACCTCCAGAGTCAGGAAACGGCTGAAACATCTCTGCAGACCCCTCACACCCTGGACACAAGCTGTTCACCTCCTCCCCTCTGGAGGGAGCTACAGAGCTCTGTACGCCAAAACCAGCAGACACAGGAACAGCTTCTCTCTGCTGTCACTCTGATGAACAGTTGATCAGTCAAACTGCACTACTACCTCTGTTTGCACTAATCTCCTGAATCCATTGTCATTGTTGTTTATATTCTTCGATATATATTTATATATTACATCGTAGTTCAATGTTAAATGTTTATGCTTAGTTTCTCTGTTCTACTTTGTTGTCTTAAATGTCCTGGTTTTTATATTTTTCTTGTTTATTTCTATATTCTACTTACTGTTGCCTTTCTATCGTGTCCAACCACTCTGCCCATTCTCCTCTGACCTCTGACCTCTGACTTCAACGAGGCCTTTGGTCCACACACCTGCCGCTCACTGGAGATCTTCTCTTTTTAGGACCATTCTCTGTAAACCCTACAGATGGTTGTGGGTGAAAATCCCAGTAGATCAGCAGTTTGAAATACTGCGACCAGCCCGTCTGGCACCAACAACCATGTCACGTTCAAAGTCACTTAAATCCCCTTTCTTCCTCATTCTGATGCTCGTCTTCATCACATCTAGAGGCCTAAAGGCATTGAGATGCTGCCGTGTGATTGGCCGATTAGCTATTTGTGTTAACAAGCAATTGAACAGGTGTGCCTAATCAAGTGGGCGGTGAGTGTTTATGTATGTATACATACATATACGTATATACACATATATTCAATGTGTATTTAATGTGTATTTGTACCTTCAGGTTGGAGGAAGATGCGTCCGATCTCTCCAAACACCGACAGCAGGTTCCTCAGGTGTTTGGGGCGGAGCCTCGGAGGAATGTGACCCAGGTAAATAATACCTGGAACACACTTCCTGTCTGGAGAGGAAGTGAAGACAACAGCTCTCTGTTTGGTCGTCTTCTTCTTCAGCTCCGCACCATCATCTTCATCATCTTCTTCTCCTCCTCCTCTCTCTGCAGCAGCTCCTTCCTCCTCCTCTTCTTCTTCTTCTTCTTCTTCCTCCTCCTCCTCCTCTTCCTCCTCCTCCTCCTTTTTTGTTTTATGGCGGATGGCATCCTCTTCCTCCTCTATCTGAGCCGTAGTCTCCTCCTCTTCCTCCTCCATCTGAGCCGTAGTCTCCTCCTCTATCTGAGCCGTAGTCTCCTCCTCTTCCTCTCTTCTCTCCATGACTTTGATTGATTCCTACAAACAGAAACAGATACTCAGATAAACAGACTGTAGTTGTTTCTCTTTTCTAGTCTTCAGACCGTTTAAAGCTCTTTAACACTTCATCATTAATATTATGTATTAATATACATTATAACCCTAACACTTCGTCATTAATCATTCACATTGTGTATTAATATATATTATAAGGTAACCCTGAAACACTGTTGATTATCGATCTGTATCATTGTTCACTTTATTGACCACCGATCAGGATCTGAGATCAGACGGTATAAAGTATAAATATGTAGATATATATAAATCAGCTGTTTATTGATCGGTTGATCATCACTTCCGGATTCCCTTCCTTTCACAATAAAACGTTTATTTTGTCCGTAACAATGAATTTATAAATAAATCTCACCTTCACTTTTAAATCTTCATCAAAACACAAACTGCTCGCTCTCACGTGCAGAACCTCTGTCGCGTCTTGATGACGAAACGCAGCGTCATAATAGGCTCGTTTGAGATGAACTACGCATGCGCCTCGTCTCATAGGCTAGATCAGATGGCAGCCGCAGAAGGACAAAAAGCTGACGTCAGTTTGGATGTCGCGTTCAAAACGTTAGCTGACAAGCTGGCTATCGTTGGCTAGCTTGTCAGCTACTGGTGTAACGTAACCGATCCTTTCAACAAACACGTGTTGTTATAAGGTTTCAATATTTATATCGGTGATATTAGAGTGAGTTTAACCCCAATTTTAACATTTAAGAATGAATGGTGCCGCTTCACTCGCCGCCATGCTGAATAAAATAGGCTCGTTCGAGTTGAACTGCGCCTCGCCTGGAAAGCAGACGAGAGCAGGCGGACGTAGAAAGGGGCGTTGACAAAGAACTGCGTTCAAGTCGGACCGTTTTCAGCCGCCTGCTTCTTCTTCTTCTTTCTTTTGCTTTTTTTGGCGGTTGGCAAACAGCTTTCGGGTGCATTACCGCCTCCCACTGATCTGGAGTGTGGACTAAGGACTCTAATACGACAACCAAACGAAAATAAATACATACATATATACACACACATACATATACATATGTGTGTAAATGAATAAAGATATGTATATAAATAAATATATATATATATATACATATAGAAAAAATAAAATAGAAAAAATGAATAATAATACATTTCTTTCTCAAATTATATTCATTAGTGTTGTTGACTCTAAATATTCCAGAAAACGTTTCCAACATTTGTCACTAAAGCTTTCCTCTCCAATCTCTCTTAGACCTTTTTTCAAAACTTCTCTCGCTCACTCGTACCTCTGACAGGACAATGAAATATGGTCCACGGTTTCTTCTTCTCCACAAAATGTACACTTTCCATTATTATGCTTTCTAATAACATAGAGGGAACTGTTCAGACCAGTATGGCCATTCCTTAGTCTTGTGATAATCGTCTCCTCTTTTCTAGTTTGTCCACTAGATCCTCCCCTCCCAACCAATGGTTCCTCTTTAAACAGATATCTTCCTTTATAGATAGAGTATCCTTTAGATACTCCCTTTATTACATTCGTTCTGACATATCTTTTTGATTTGTCCCTTAATCACCACTTTAGCTTCTGACTTACTTATATTTACATTAACGTTATTTCTCCCACTCTTCAAAGCCCTTTTTGCTGCTTTATCCGCCTTCTCATTGCCATCGACTCCAACATGGACCCACACTAAATGAACCGCTATCCGCATTTGATGGATTCTTAAAAATGATTGTAGTATTTCAAACAGTAAATCCTCTCTGCTTCTGGAGTGGCAAAATGTCAAACTCGTTAGCACTGCACATGAGTCTGATGCAATCACCACTCTCTCTGGCCTGACCTCCTCTACCCACTGTAACGCAATAACTATGGCCATCATCATGGCCATCATCATGTAAACAGATAAATCATCACTGAGTCTCTTCCCACACTCATAATGGAATTCTAGGATTACTGCTGCTGCTGCTGTTCTACCAGTTTTAGGGTCTTTAGATCCATAAATCTGTATTTAATTGTGGTAATTGATGTATGACTTGAAGATCTTACAGTTTCCTCAACGTTCATCTCTCATCAGTTCAAGGAGGTCAAGATCAATTTCAGGCTGTGGCAGTAACCAAAGAGGAACAGCTGGAGAATAACTCCTATAACCTAATTCACTAGCCTTCTTCTTAACAACCCAACCAAAGCTCTTTGTTGGCCTGTTGTCATGTTCCCAGCATGGCTCAATTGCACTTATTGTTGGATAGTTGTTATATCCTTGTAAACTGACCCAATATGTCATCATGATCTCTATTCTTCTCAACTCCAACGGCATTTCCCCCATTTCTACCTGCAATGCCGGCACAGATGTTGTTTTAAAGACCCCACTACATATTCTTGACACTTGTATTACATCCAGTTTTCCCAACAAGGTTTTAGACCCCGACCTATATGCCACACAGCCATAGTCTAGAACTGATCTTGGGCGACTGTGGCTAAGTGGAGCGCAGGGCCGTCCTTCAATCAGAGGAGCGGCGGTTCGATCCCCGGCTCCGCTAGGAGCATGTCAATGTGTCCTTGAGCAAGACACTTAACCCTTAAATTGCTGGTCTTTAAGTTTGGATGTCTTTTTATATATTTAACTATGTTATTATTATAATTGAGGATATAAGATTGGGCATATTTTAGTTCTTGGATGTCATATTTATTTAAACATTTATATAAATAAATATATGTGAAGATAGCGTCATTTCTAAATCATACAACCGTAAAGTTAATAAATTTAAAAACTGAACCAACTGTCCAAACATCACAGCTACATAAACAGGCTACACACGGAGGAAAAGCAACGCTGCAAGTTTCCATCAGTGACAATTGTGCTTTTCTTTTAATACGTTTTGTGATGCTTCACAATCATTAATCGATGGACACATTCAGTGCTCTGACTGAAAACATGTTGACATCAAGTAGGATGTAGGCTTTCTCAATAAATATCTTTATTCACAGATGCTAAATAAATAACCTTATATATTGTTATTGTTATTGCACAAAATGAGACTAATAGCCAACAATCTAGCGTTAAGTATTACAATTAGACAGAAAATTAGGATTTACATTTTTTTATACTATATTTATCCTGTTAATTAAGGATAAATTTGTCTCTGCATTTGACCCATCCCTATATATGGGGAGCAGTGGGCTGTCTTTGACAGGCGACACATGACACGTCAAAGGCCAAGGCTTGAACAGCCGATGTTGTGGTCACCAGACAACCCTCTTAACCCAGTGAGCCACGGTCACCCACCTTTTCCACTAAAGAAAATCTAAGAGCGAATCAGCTCTTTGATCCGAAGACAGCAAGAAGTTTCCCATCATGCCCTGGGGTCATGCAGTCGTGGAGAGCAATTCTGCATCGCCTGGCTCTAAAATTTGCGGCCGCCTCGCTCACGTGAGATCATCGTTACGCACGTTTTCACGACGTCAGAGCAAGTCGGACGCAAATCTACCCAGCATGCATTGTGCGCCGATCGCCGGTGATCGATTCTGCGCATGCCTGGCTTAAATCGAACGAGCCTAATAAAATCTTCACCGGCACGCAATGCATCTTGGGATATGATGGGCCGCTCCTCCGAATGAAATGAAGGCTGCATCTGAATAAATATAATAATAATGATAAAATAGTCTTTTAAATAAGACAGCCTCGTCACAGCCGCTGGATTGGGTCATAACATAAGGGTTAGGGTTATCTTAACATAACTAACGTGTCTGTTTAGTGGTTTAATTAAAAAGATGGAGCAGTAACTGTCTGGATCCACAAGGTGGCAGCAATGCAACAGAACCATAGAAGAAGAAGAAGAAGAAGAAGAAACTACGGTGAGGTGAAATGCATGCCGGGATACCTGTCTTGGCGGATAATTTGAAGTGGAAGCTAACGTTAGCAAAAGGATGCAGAGGTCTGTGTTTAGTTTGTCTCTGAGTCCCAGTGTGAAGAGGAAACTGGTCAACGCTGGTTTCCAGTTCACCAACGACCTGCTGCACCTCAAACCAGTTCAACTCAGTAAAGGTAACTTTAACTCTAACAAGGATTTAACGTTTTATCTTTCTGGTTTTATCAGGAACATGAACGAAACACTGACGTCATCAACACATAAGTAAGAGATCAGAGATCAGGTCAGAGTTAGCTAGGTTTAAGTAACTCAGAGTGGACTAATTTATTTGGCATCATTACACAAATAATGATGCTTCTCACACATTCACATTTCACTTCGTATCACATGTTACTTTACTTATATATATTGTCTTTATCGTAAACATTCTACCCAGCAGTGTTATTTGTGTACTAGTGAACTGTAACTTCTCTATATCTCCTTTATATTGTAAAGACATGAACCAACTTAAAGGCCCTCGTGGTCAGCTGATGAAGTTATCATCTGTCACCTCAGAGTTCTGGGTTATTTTACTTTATATCGCCAACTACCATCTTAGTTTACATGTATGCATTGAACACAACTTTATTGATTTATTCTAGGCAGGACTTTAGCGTTCTGGCCTCTCTGGAGAGTAACAGTAGAAAACAACTGAACCTTTAAACTGTCAATCTGTTGTTACCTGGGGGAGAAAAATATCTCCTGATTGGTCAGGACAGATCGGAAGATGAACTTTTAATCTAGAGTGGCGACTGCTGCTCTACTGGATGTGATGTTTGACGTTGTGTTGCAGAAGCCACTCTGTCCCAGCTGGAGGCGCTAGAGGTGCTGCAGGCTGTGAGGAAGGAGGGAGGAGGAGGTGATGGAGGAGCAGGAGCATCATCCTCTCTGACTGCTCTGGAGCTCCTGCAGAAGGAGGAAGAGTTGAGGAGCATCGTGACGTTTTCTTCTCAGCTGGATGCTGCTCTCGGAGGAGGACTTCCTCTCGGGAAAACAACAGAAATCTGTGGTGCTCCAGGAGTCGGAAAAACACAGCTTTGGTCAGAAGCTCACACATTGTAACACATTGTCATACATTGTCATACATTGTCACACACTGCCTCACACTGTCACACACTGTAACACACTGTCGCACACTAACACACTGTAGCACACTGTCACACACTGTAGCACACCTTCATACATTGTAACACATTGTCGCACACTGTAGCACATTGTCACACACTGTAGCACATTGTAGCACACTGTCATACATTGTAGCACACTGTCATACATTGTAACACTGTAGCACACTGTCATACACTGTAGCACACTGTCATACATTGTAGCACACTGTCATACATTGTAGCACACTGTCATACATTGTAGCACACTGTCGCACAATGTAGCACACTGTCACACACTGTCGCACAGTGAAGTAGGTAGACCTGCACATTGTTAGTAGTTTTGAATGTTTTGTCTGCAGCTGATCAATACAGTTATTGATGATATCATCTCTTAGCCTGCAGCTAGCGGTGGACGTTCAGGTGCCTCAGTGTTTCGGGGGGATCGGTGGTCAGGTAGTCTACATCGACACAGAGGGCAGCTTCTTGCTTCAGAGAGTCGTCGATATCGCCGCCGCCGCCGTCCAACACTGCTCCTTATTGGTCGAAGACGATGAGCAACAAGTCGCCATGACGACCTTTACTGTGGAAACCATCCTGTCCAACACGTTCCTGGTAATGATGACAGATCGTCATGGTAACAGACTGTTACATTGTAGCAGACCATCAAAGGAATCTCTGATCCTGCTGATCATTGATCCATATTAACAGATACAGATCTCATAGTGTCGGTGGTTAGCGCTAGTTGTCAACTGGCCAGCCAGTGTTTCTCAGATTGGAGTGAGACGAGGAGGAAAGGTGATGTCATTATCGAGATTTAGGAGGAAAACAACATAACGTAATCCCCCCCCCCCCCCTGTCACAGTGTTTTAAATGCATTGATAAGGCAGGATATGCTAAATGCAGCCTCTGCTCCAAGGAGATAAACTACAGCAACAAGGGCTCACATGCCCTCTCATCACACTGTTCACTGTGATGACCACAGCCAGTGTACTAACGGTACCAACAGTCCCACGTTGCTCCCAAGAACCCTGAAGTAATGAGAGGGTTAAGGTGCCTGTACCTTCATTTCAGCGGGTTGCTAATGCAGAGGTGTGTATAGATCACAGCTATTATTTTACTCTTGATAAGTTACCTTAGCCAGAGTAGATTATCATGTTCATTTAAATAATTGAACTGGATTGAATGCATATTAATTGCAAATAGAAGATAGGCCACAATTCTAACAGCTTTACAGTAACAGTATTACCAGCCGACTGACAGCTGATCCAGCTGTGATCATCAGTAACAGACGTGACGCAACTGAGGAAAGGACGTCTCATGTCTTTTAAAACATATCTCCTCGTTTCCTCTCTCCTCGCATGGTTTCCTCCATGCATCCCTGATGGGAGGGACTAAGACACAAGGAAAGGACCCAAGTGAGGGAAACAGGGATGCAATTAAGAGACTTGGGATGAACCCACAGACACGCCCCCTCTGTGAGAGTCACACAGACACACACCTGGGGCAGGTGCTGACAGAAGCAGCAGAGTGAAGCTAGACGGGCCCAATAGTAACATCCCAGTCACCACAGAAAGGTCGACCCTCTCCCCAGACAATGTAGATATTCTCATATTTTTGAACAATGTTTTAAAGTTGTAGACCATTTCACAGTAATGTAAACATTATTGTGTATTTGAAAGACATAACCTGACAGGAAGTAAACATAGACTCAAGTTGTTGCCTAGCCGTTCAGTTCAGTTGAAACAGTGGAAGCTAGCTCACTGGCTGTTTCTTTCTTTCAGTATTGATCAAAGGACGAGGGCATCAACATACCTCATGTTGCACTTAAACTTAACAGAATTGAGGATTCTTGAATGTTTTATTTTTGTTATTTATTTTTTCAAATTGGACATCTTCAATATCTTAGTTTTTATGTAAGACTATATACTATATATATATATATATATATATATATATATATATATATATATATATATATATATATATATATATATATATATATATATATATATATATATATATATATATATATATATATATATATATATATATATATATATATATATATATATATATATATATATATATATATATATATATATATATATATATATATATATACTATAGACTATAGCCCAAAGTTCTTTGCTTTAAGTGTTCTTGAAGTTCTTTAATTAATAAATGGAGAGCAAAGTTATATTTGTCTCTTTTCTTTGCTGATCCAAACCGTGACTCAAGAACCGTGAGGTTTGTGATCCGCTGCACCCTAGTTAGTGGTAGTGTTGGTGGTAGTGTTGATGGTAGTGGTGGTGGTAGTGTTGGTGTTAGTGGTAGTGGTAGTACTATTAATTATTAATTTACCTAAAAAGATCCTGAAGGCTTCGTGACGACGTTATAATTTAAAGTAAAACTTTATTGATACTGTGATTGTTAACGGTCCGTTACACCACTAGTGATGACATCACACATCAGGAGCTTGTAATGATTCTGATTGGCTGTCTCTCTCAGGTGCGTTGCCATGACTACGTTGAGCTGCTGGCAGAGCTCCACCTGCTGCCTGACTTCCTGTCTGACCACCCGAGGGTCCGCCTCCTAGTGATTGACAGCGTGGCGTTTCCGTTCCGTCAGCACTTTGAAGATCTGTCTCAGAGGACACGCCTTCTCAACGGCCTCGCCCAGCAGCTCATCGCCATGGCAACCAGTCACAACATGGCCGTGTTGATGACCAACCAGATGACCACCCGGCTGCGTGGCTGCCAATCGCAGCAGGTCCCTGCCCTCGGGGAGACCTGGGGCCACGCCCCCACCTCCAGGCTCCTCCTACACTGGGCGGGGTCACGGCGGCTGGCTGCCATCTTTAAATCCCCAGATCACACTGGGGCCACCGTCCAATACCAGATCACTTCTGAGGGGTTCAGAGACGTCGACCAATCGGAGCAGATGCACACCGTCCAATCAACGGCGAGCCAGAGAGACACCGGCCACTGATTGGTCAGAGACCAAAGTTACTGTGACAACACGAAAACCATGTGTAATATTTATGAATATTAATAAAGTCAAACACAAACAAACATGAGATCCAGTAAAAAAAGAGTAAACAACCAGAATCATTAACAACCTGTCTGTCTCTGCTGTCTCTCTTCCTGTCTGTCTGTCTCTGCTGTCTTGTCTGTCTCTCTTCCTGTCTTGTCTGTTTCTCTTCCTGTCTGTCTGTCTCTGCTGTCTCTCTTCCTGTCTGTCTGTCTTGTCTGTTTCTCTTCCTGTCTTGTCTGTCTCTCTTCCTGTCTTGTCTGTCTCTCTTCCTGTCTTGTCTGTCTCTCTTCCTGTCTGTCTCTGCTGTCTCTCTTCCTGTCTGTCTGTCTTGTCTGTTTCTCTGTTACTCTGACCTCTGCTGGACTTCAGGTTTGACTTTGATTAAATATAAAGGTTTTAATATAAAGGCTTGAATAAAAAGGTTTAAAAACACCAACGATGAGAGGTTTTAATTGATATTGGTACAGTACAAAACATGTCTATGTGGATGATGTCCTGCTGTACCCGGTTGAGATGGACACCACCATCCTGTCTACTTGAATGTTTACAACAGTTTGGGCACATATCAGGTTTTAAAGTTAATCTATCAGAAACCGAGGCCGTGCCTATTGGTGCTCTGGCCGGCTCTACCCCACTGAGTGGATTCCCTCTTCACTGGTCACTCAGGGAGAGAACCTACCTCTGAATTCTTTTATTTATTTATTGGTTTATTTGATACGGGACAGAGCACATTAATAAAAACATTTCTGTAAATGCGCCAGAGTTAAAGCCAAAAGGCTATTTTTCATCTGTAGTCCCAAGAGGCAGATGTTTACAAAATCAACCTAAAAACAGAAGATAAGATTAAAGTTAAAAGGTTAAACAATAGACACTTAACAATGCGTGCACAAACAATGAAAAAAGTGAGAATAAAACTCTTATACATTGTATTTAAGTACAAACAAGACATGCAACACAGAGGCTCTCAAAGTCAACACACACAACGCAAATAAAATAAAGGACTGTTAAAATAGAAACATGGACTAAAGACAGTATTATGCTATAGTTGTTAGACACTAAGAAACATCCACGTCAGAGGCACAAAACAAAAAAGCATACAGAGTGTGTGAAATACAATACACAGCTAAACAACAATAAGAGACATGCATGCAGTTGGATGAGGGTCGACCGGCAATTTCAAGACAGACAGACAAACGGGTGACAACAGACAGATTGAGGGAAGTTCAACACAGACAGGTGCAGTTAAATTCTAGCGCTGACAGAGCTGAGTACTAACGAACCATTTCTGTAAGTGAGCTTTAAATGAACTGTATGTGTGTAGTTCTCTAATGGTCACTGGGATGGAGTTCCATTGTAGTGCAGCTTGTACTGAAAATGCAGACTGACTGAAAGCACTTTTCCTGAGTGGGATAATGTGATCCCCTCTTGCTGCTCCTCTTGTGAGCCGATATCCAGTTGTTCTTGTGATAACAAATTGTTTGAGCGGAGGAGAGGTCAAGCCATGTATAATCTTGTACATGAGACAGACATTCACATATTTAATCATGTTCTCCCAACTAAACAAGTTATATTTTGTTAGTATAGGGCAATGATGAGAAAGAACAGATTGTTTATCAAGGATTTTGAGTGTTGGTTTATACAATGACTAGTGGTTTCAGAGTAGTGGTGCTAGCCTGGGACCAGGTTGTTGTGATATGGGAAACAAACATAGAAAGCATGTATGTCTTAGCTGCCTCTGTTGACTTGTAGTTTCGTGTGAACCTGAAATTTGATAGATTAAATTTGACCCGGTTACAGACCTTTTCACCTGAGACTTGAATGATGATTTGGAATCAAAAAGTACTCGGAGATACTTGGAGTCAGGTACAACCCGTACCTCTCCCCAGATACACAAACATCCATCTCTACACTACCACAGTTTGTTTTGGTAAAAAACATACACACTGTTTTGGATACGTTTATGAACGGATTTAATAAATTAATCACCTCGTTCATTAACGTCTCGTGCGTGCGTTCAGTACCGGAGCGTGCTGTGACGTCACTCACGGTGCACCGGAGGCCGCACCGGAGCAGCAACATGGCTGCAGACTACTGGGAGAATCTGTCAGACTGAACCGAGCCAAAGGCAACCCGGGACAGACCGGGGCAACCTTCCCCCAGTGAGTAATGCACACCGTCGAGCTTCGTGTGTTACCGGGAAACGGAGCCGTTAAACCCGCTCCGCCTCCGCTGCTATTTATATCACACTGATCACATTTACTGCAGGACATAGACGGGCCCCATCCTCACACTGATACAGCAGCATCAGCACATAGACGGGCCCCATCCTCACACTGATACAGCAGCATCAGCACATAGACGGGCCCCATCCTCACACTGATACAGCAGCATCAGGACATAGACGGGCCCCATCCTCACACTGATACAGCAGCATCAGCACATAGACGGGCCCCATCCTCACACTGATACAGCAGCATCAGCACATAGACGGGCCCCATCCTCACACTGATACAGCAGCATCAGCACATAGACGGTACCAGTCTTCATCTTCACTAAATATCAATAGAGAAAGACATCATGCACTGTGATGTTCAGCACAATAAACTAATCCAACAAAGGTTGATCAATTTAACACTTTAGAAGCAGCTGGACTGATATGAAGTGTTTTGAGGGTGTGCTGGTGAAGATGTTTATCAGTGGACATAAAGCATCTGAGAAATGTTCACATGAATGACCGACAATGTGAAGATACAGAAGAGGCTTTAATTATCATGTTGATTATGTTTAATGTGTCTCTAACCCTGGTCTCTCCTGCCAACGGGTATTCAAATAATTTACTAAAAGTATATATGTGTATGTATGTATATATATATATATTTACTAAAAGTATATATATATGTATGTATATATGTATGTATATATATGTATGTATATATATATATATATATATATATGTATATACGTATATATGTATGTATATATATATATATATACATATATATATATATATATATATATATATATATACTTACATACATACATACATACATACATATATGCATGTATATACTGTATATATATATGTATGTATATACTGTATATATATATGTATGTATATACTGTATATATATATGTATGTATACACTGTATATATATATGTATGTATATACTGTATATATGTATGTATATACTGTATATATATATATGTATGTATATACTGTATATATATATGTATGTATATACTGCAGTGGCGGGCCATGCATTTTATATCTGGGCCTTCACTGCTGTCCTGCAGCTGAAATACCACCTTATAACATCATGATGGCGCCACAGCTACGGTTATTATTCGTTTCTAGGGCTGTTACTATTTACGCATTCGTATTAAACCGTTCGGTACGAGGCTTACAAACCAAACAACATGCTTGAATAATACTGGTGCATTTGGAAAATGCAGAAGCCTAAATTGTGGGAAATATAATGTTTTCTGCGCTCACGTAGGAGACAACGGTCTGTGTGACCTCTGAACCGGAACAAAAAACACCACAACAAAAAACAGCGGAGGCACTGCAAGTGTTCTGGAAGGCTACGCTAACTAGCTTAATGGGAAAACAACAGTAGCAACACGCATTCTGCTCCACACTCAAGGGCCATTCAGATATTAGATGTAAAAAAACAAATGCAGTTGACTTAAAGACAAACTCCATCCTCCTTTCTTTGTTGACAAAGAGTTTCATCCGGTTAAATCCCAACTCACAAATCCGTTACACTATTGTGCACTAGTTAAACTATTATCTACTAGTTAAACTATTGTCCATCAGTTAAACTATTGTCCACTAGTTAAACTATTGTCTACAACTTAAATTATTGTCTACAACTTAAACTATTATCCACTAGTTAAACTATTGTCCACTTGTTACACTATTGTCCACTAGTTAAACTATTGTCTACAACTTAAACTATTGTCTACAACTTAAACTATTGTCCATGAGTTAAACTATTGTCTACAACTTAAACTATTGTCTACAACTTAAACTATTGTCCATGAGTTAAACTATTGTCTACAACTTAAACTTTATTAGGCCCGTTCAAGGTGAGCCAGTCCTGATCAGAATCGATCACAATGCATGATGGGTAGATTTGTGTCCGTCTTCACCCCGACTTGCTCTGACGTCATGAACACGAGGTCAACAATGACCTTACGAGATCGAGGCGGCCGCAGTTTTAGAGCCAGGTGACCCAATGCATGATGTGAAACGGCTGGCTTTCTCCAGATCAAAGAGCTGATTGGCTCTTAGATTTGACAACAAACACCACCTCTTTCTGGAAAATCCTGTCTTTCTTAATCTAAAAACATATTTAGTGTGGTTGATGATGATAATAATAATAATAATAATAATAATAATAATAATAGTAAAAGCACAACACACATGGAACATACAGAGAACCCACAGAACAAACTAGGAAGACACAGGAAACAGATAACACACGGAACACAGAGAGAACAAACAGAATACACACAGAGAAAATACTGAAGACATAGAACACACACATAACATGCAGGACACATAGAACACAGAACACACACGGAACATAGAGATAACACACATAGAACACAAGTGGTTTAAGAGTCAAATCAGCAGTCTCCTAAGCTCTGATCAGAAACCTTCACAACTTTCCTTCTCTTCATCGCGAAGTTCTATTTATCTACTAGAAGATGTTTTTTTTCTGCACTTTACTGAGAAGATTGTCCAGATGGATTAAAATGGACATTTGTCTAAAAGCCAGGTGCCAAGCTGTTTGTGTTCTGTAGCTCTGTGAATGTCTTCATTGATGATGATGATGATGATGATGATCAGTTGAAGACAATCAATGACACTCCAGGTGTTTCCTCTCTGACCTCACAGTTCACTTTATCAGCATATTCCATATTACCCTGTGTTTACCTGCCCAGGTGTGGTCTCCAGGCTGGCTGCACCGCCCCCCTCATGGAGAGGATGAGAAAGATCAAACGGCAGCTGTCATTCACCCTGGGGAGGGGAGGGGCCGGGGGAAGGGACAGGACGCTGAGTGACACCATCAACCAGGAAGTGACATCACACAGTGACTCAGGTAACTCACACACACACATGACGTCTGTTTCTCGCTCCATGTCGAAGGAAATTCTTCTTTTTCTGAAATCCATCAACTGGATCCTTGAACTGGATCCTTCCACTGGATCCATCCACTGGATCCTTCCACTGGATCCATCAACTGGATCTTTTAACTGGATCGGATCCATCAAATGGATCCAGCCCAACTTTGATAGACTTGTAGTTGACTAACAGTGTTTTTCTTCTCAGTCAGTTTCCTGCAACAAAGACGTAAAGCAAAAGTTCAACTGGGACAGTTTCTCTTATAAACTTCCTGGTTTTCACCTGATGACATAATCAGTTTTTTAATGACGTCTGTTAGAGAAAGTTGTAGTCTGTAGTGAATTGTGGGATACTGACCCCTAAAGTCTTTTCCTAACCATTTTTCCTTGACTACAATGCAAAACCTCATGAAGTCAAGGAAAGGTTTTAGGAGACGAAAGAATCCGACTACGTTTTCACTAAACTAAGTAATTATGGGATGTTACTAACATCGGTCTGCCTCGGTGGAACTACAAAGATGGTGGACTACAGAAAGGAAACAATCATGTCAGCCCATTAGTTCATATCAGTACTCCTATCTAAGAAGAGATACTACAACTCCTCTAGTAACAGACTGAAGTACTCAGTGTACTAAGAAGAGATACTATACTGTAGTATTTGTGATGTAGCAGCACAGGTGATCCAGAATCAGAACCAGAACCAGCAGGTGTGATGTTGAATCAGGTGGTCTAGTTCTGGTTCTGACTGTGAGGTCACCGGTTTCATTCCTGAACCAGTGATGTGTAGGGTTGGGTACCGAAAAGCGGTGCCAATATGGCACCGGTTCCTATACGTCCGGTATCTTCCGGACCGAAACGCAACGCAGATTTCGGTGCTTCCTTTTGGTGCCTGAGCCGATTGAAATACTTTTTTTACACTACTCTGATGACTCCGTCCTGGCAGCAGGACTCGGTCCTCCGCTCCTCACTCATGGTATTATTACAACGGGGTACTTAGCGCTGCCGCTCATAAGCACAACATCCACAGGCACGCGAAAGCTTCTTCTTCTTTGAGGTGTAGTGGCGGTTGGCAAACGACGAATTGGCGCATTACCGCCACCAACTGGTAAAATAAAATAAGTCATGAGACGTGTCGTATTTTGCCAGAGAAGGCAAATATGCTCATATTTCTGCAAAATAATTGCTGAAGTTTGAAGCTGTAGTGTGTGTACAGAGTGTGTGTGTGTTTTGTATTTATTTATATTTATTTAAGTATACTGTAAACTGCTAACAGTTAATATATTGTTCATAGTTTGAAGTTAAAAAGCTTGAAGCTGTAGTTTCAAGCCAAGTGTTTTGTATTTATTTATATTTATAGGATACTTTAAACAGTTAATATATTGTTCGAGAAGAAAAAAGTATCGGTTCAGGCACCGTTTAGGCACCGGTATCGTTTTAAAGGTATCGTTTTAGCACCGGTATCGGATAAAAACCCAAACGATACCCATCCCTAGTGATGTGTGATGTTTACAGTGACATCACAGACTCCTCCCTCTGATCTGATTAGTTGGTTGGATTTATGACTTTTATTGGTTATCTGTTGGAACTAAGAATCGATCAGTTCATCAATCTGCTGCTGTGATGACACGTTACTTTATTTATTTATTTGTGTTCTTTTTCTCCACTAAATCAACTCCTCTTCATCATCCCTCCATCTCCTCTTCATCATCCCCTCTTCATCATCCCTCCATCTCCTCTTCATCATCATTTGTCAGAGGTGGTGTCTCTTCGTGGTTCTTCTGGAGGTTTGAAGGTTCGAGGTTCGTCTTCATCAGTTCAGTCTCTTCTTCAGTCGTACAGCAGCTCGCTGAAGAAACCTGGAGGTCTCGGACGAAGCCTGAGCTCCTACCTGAACCACACGGCTCGACTGGGTAATAGTACTACAAATACTGCACTACCTGAACCACACGGCTCGACTGGGTACTAATACATGTACAAATACTGCTCCTACCTGAACCACATGGCTCGACTGGGTAATAGTACTACAAATACATGTACAAATACTGCTCCTACCTGAACCACACGGCTCGACTGGGTAATAGTACTACAAATACATGTACAAATACTGAACTACCTGAACCACACAGCTTGACTGGGTAATAGTACTGCAAATACATGTAGAAATACTGTACACATTGTGTGTATAATGATGCCTCTCACAGTTTGTTTTAAATCCACTTCATCATAAACTTTTAAACCAGCAGTGTTTACGGTGCGTTTGTTTTTGAGCCGTAACTTTTCCATTTACACCTTTCAATTGTAAAAATATGAGTCAACTAATATCTGAAATCAAATACAGTCAATATTTCATAAAAAGTCAATGGTGAAGTATTTTCCTATTGAAAGGCGCTCACACACACTCAGGTGTTCTTTGGAGTTATTGATGCACCGAGCTCTTTTAGAAACAGATAACAAAGATAGAGAAGTAAAAGCTGGTTACTGAACTCTAGTCACTTTAAACTAGAATGTTATATGTCTCTATTTATTGTATCTCACCTATTTAACCAACGTTTACACCAATTACTGGAGACACACATTTCTGTACTGCTTTCACATACTGTGTTCATGTTCTCTGTGTTCATGTTTGTGTACTTTCAGAGATCGTCCATGAGGATGTAAAGATGAGTTCAGATGGAGAAAGTGATCCGGCTTCTTCTTCAGTCAACGTTCATAGTCCAGTTAGAGTGAGACTGAGAAACAAGAAGATCTCAACTGAGGTACACCTGTACGCACACCTGTACACACACAACCACACTTACTTTGATTGAACAGTAACTTTAAGCAATAGCTAAATAAACTAAATAAAAATACACTCTTGCACATAAAAAAGTCTCTCAACTAAGTTGAAATTGACAAAAGTATTTTGTCTCCACAATTCATTATTACAATAGTACAGTAACTTTGTTATTGATTCAGAACTTAATATAACCTTTAGAACTTCTCCAGCTGTGTTCAGATCTCTCTACAGATGTTCAGTTGGACCCAGATCTTGACTCATTGCTTACCACTTTTTTCTTTTGAACCATTCCTGGGAACTTGTTGATGTGTTTCTTGTTGTTGTCCTGCATTCCTTCAGATGTGATTGAGCCAAATACCGTCGGGCGTCTCTGTCTCAGCAGATTGTCCTCCTTGGTGTCCTACCCTTTCATTGAGTTGATAGACAGATGTTGGGAAACAGTTGTTTCTTGTGTCTGAAGGTCAGCTTGAATCTGTTTTGCAGATTCGCTGCAATCTTTGGGTAACTTTATTTCTGGGTCCTCTTCCAGTGATGTTGGCTCCATTGCATGGGCCTTAAACCTCTTGATGATATCGTGCACGGTGGTCAAAGGAGCGTCAAGTTCTCTGGCGATGGACTTTTCGCCTTGAGACAGTCAATGCTTGGCTACGATCTTCTCTCTGACCCTCCAGAATATTCTCTGCTTACTCTGTGTGGTGTGGCTCTCTCAAAGGAAGCTTATCTTATGTCCTTACTCTCCAGTTGTTTTTCTTTCTTCTTCTCAGTGTTTCCCAGATTGTCCACTGTCTCTGTTTTGACTGAGATGCTGCTTTTCTCACCATCGTTCTCTATGCTGATATTGCCTTTTCTGCATTAACAGTCTTTTCAACACTTGAGTACAGCTTTTACCTGCTGAAGGACTACCTTCCTCCTGCTACAGGAGTTGATCCTGGAATTCAGAAAGTCATCTCAAGTCCTGCTTTATTGCACTTTAATTCTTCCATCAGAGAGGCAGTCCCATGGCACTTTTGTAATACAGGCAGATGTTTGCAGGAACTGACCATCCTCTCGGCCTTTTCACCTTGAGTTATGTGGACCACAACAATCTGAACTGTGGACTCGGTGGTTTCCTGGCATTCAGCAAAGAGCCGCTGGTCTTGCATTGACTGAGTCTGAGAACGGGACATGGATGTGCCGTGTTTCCCTTGTGTGACCTGTATCTGCTGCCAAATCAGGTCTGCTGCCCTGCCTTCTGCTCAGACGTATCAATGGAGTCGTTCTCGAAGAAGTATAATACCTCTGCAAAATGACACTCTCAAAGATTTCCCGCTCAACATTGGGAGAATGTATTTGCTAAAACGGTCTGAATTTGAGTGTGTTTTCCCTCGTTGGAATCAGGACACCTCCTGCATGAGCTTTTTCTTCCACATCACATCATCTGTGTCCATAAGAAGTTCAGGACTCATAGTCCTGCCTTTAGTTCTGCCTTTAGTTCTGCCTTTAGTTCGACCTTTAGCTCTGCCTTTAGTCCTGAACTCTGGCTTTAGTCCTGAACTCTGTCTTTAGACTCTGAACTCTGTCTTTAGACTCTGAACTCTGTCTTTAGTCCTGAACTCTGTCTTTAGACTCTGAACTCTATCTTTAGACTCTAAACTCTGTCTTTAGTCCTGAACTCTGTCTTTAGACTCTGAACTCTATCTTTAGACTCTAAACTCTATCTTTAGACTCTAAACTCTGTCTTTAGTCCTGAACTCTGTCTTTAGACCTGAACTCTGTCTTTAGACTCTGAACTCTGTCTTTGGACTCTGAACTCTGTCTTTAGACCTGAACTCTGTCTTTAAACTTGACCAGCTGGGGCTCAAGACCTCGCTGTGTAACTGGCTGCTGGACCTCCTCAGTGAGAGGCCACAAGCAGTATGTGTCGGCAACAACACCTCGAGCAGCATCACACTGAGCACAGGGGCCCCTCAAGGCTGTGTGCTCAGTCCACTGCTCTTCACCTTGCTGACACACGACTGCACAACAACCTACAGCACCAATCACATGGTCAAATTTGCAGACGACACAACTCTGGTTTGTCTCATCACCAACGACGATGAGACCCACTATAGGAAGGAGGTCAGCCTTCTGACCACGTGGTGCAGAGACAGCAACCTCCTTCTGAATAACAGCAAGACCAAGGAGATTGTTGTTGACTTCCGGAGAGGCCACACTCAACACCCACCACTGACCATCAATGGTGCTGATATAGAGAGAGTGAGCAGCACCAAATTCCTGGGGGTGGACATCAGTGAGGACCTCTCGTGGACAGCCAACACAACATCACTGGCAAAGAAAGCCTAGAGGCGCCTCTACTTTCTCCGCAAACTGAAGAAGGCAAGAACACCCCCACCCATCATGTGCACTTTTTACAGAGGCACCATTGAGAGCATCCTGACAAACTGTATCACTGTGTGGGGCGGAAGCTGCACTGACTACAACAGGAAAGCCCTACAGCGCATAGTGAACACAGCTGGAAGGATCATTGGTGCCTCACTCCCCCCACTGCCCTCCCTGCAGGACATATACGACACCCGCCTCACCCACAAAGTGACCATGATTGTGCGCGACTCCAGCCACCCCTCGCACAATCTCTTCAGCCTCCTGCCCTCTGAAGATACTGGAGCCTCTGTGCTCGCACCACCAGACTCTCAAACAGCTTCGTCCACCAGGCTGTTAGGAAGCTGAACTCTCTCCCTCCTCTCTTTTAAGACTCTATGTCCGACTGCTGCTAAATACAGATTGATAGTTTTTTTCTTATTATATATATGTTGTCTAAATGTTTTGTTTTTTAATCTATTGCACTGTATTCACTTTATATGTTTAGATGTTGGACTGGAGAGAAACGTCTTTTCAACTCCTCTATATGTTCGGTACATATTGTGGAATTGACAATAAAGCAAACTTTGAACTTTAGACTTTGAACTCTGTCTTTAGACTCTGAACTCTGTCTTTGGACTCTGAACTCTGTCTTTAGACCTGAACTCTGTCTTTAGACTCTGAACTCTGTCTTTGGACTCTGAACTCTGTCTTTGGACTCTGAACTCTGTCTTTAGAGTCTGAACTCTGTCTTTGGACTCTGTTTGGTTCCTGTTGATGTCCCTGACTCCATTAATGTGCTGCTTTTTTGTGTTTTAGGACATTAACAAACGTCTGTCATTACCGGCCGACATTCGCCTTCCAGACGGTTATCTGGAGAAGTTTAATCTGATTGGTCCAGCTCTGTTTGAGCAGCCAATCAGCAGAAGGCTGCGTAGAGTGTCTCTGGTACGTCTACCTGCTTTTATTGTCCTGTTTCTATTGTATTCTAATATTAGTATTTGGTGTCTTCATGCAGATCATATTAACATTATCTTGTCCGTCTGTCTTTGTCTCTGTCTGTCCCTTTGTGTCTGCAGTCAGAGATTGGTTTTGGGAAACTGGAGACGTACATCAAACTGGACAAACTAGGAGAGGTGAGGACTCATGATTGTATGTATTGTGTTGATGTGAGCAGACCAACCTGTCTCTACCTGTCTCTCTCACCTGTTTCTCTCTCCCCCTGTCTTTCTGCAGGGGACATATGCTACAGTGTATAAAGGTCGCAGTAAACTGACCGAGAACCTCGTGGCCTTGAAGGAGATTCGATTAGAACATGAAGAAGGAGCTCCATGTACTGCTATCAGAGAAGGTAGTACTTATGTATACTAAAGAAGTAAGACTACACTACAATAATCTACTACAATGCTAGTACTACAGTTAAGCCTACTCCCATTACAGTATATTGTGACACACACCACAGTATATGATTCGATCAGTATCACTTTTAGTACTGATACTGCATTAACAGTGATACTGATAGTATCAGTGGTAGTACTGATACTGCATTAACAGTGATACAAGCAAGAGACACACTGTGATCCCGACTCATTCCTGTCGACACATGATGGATGTAGCAGTGTAGTGCCCAGGATTTATAAAGGGGTGAAGAACCGTGTCTAAACATGCACCCCCCCCACACACACCTCAGAGAGAGGAGCCCTGACGTGAGATGTTAGACGACTAGACCACCGAGTCGAATGTTACGATAACGTCACATCACGAGAGCCGTACAGGCTGTACCATGGAGGAGTTACTGAAAACTGAACTTGGAGGAATTGGACATAAAAGAGAAGAACACAAATATAGTGACAGATCAACTTTACTTAATGCACTTTATTTCATATGTTTATCATCTACATGGAAGTTAAGAGTGATCAGTGACACAAAGGGTACAGTATGTCATTTATTGTATAATGAAGTTGTGCTTAGTGCATTTTAGTAAAAAAGTGTTCCGTGACACAATGAGAATACAATATGCACTTTATTCTTTAATCTTTCAGTTCAGTGTGTTCTCGGTGAGTGACTATGTGAAATACAAATACCTTTTGAATTAGTTTTGATGCAATTTGTCCGCTGAGTTAACAATATGTCATGTAGGTATTAGACTATCCAGGTGGTACACGGCAAGCTGTATTTAAAATTATAAAAGTATTCCAAGATATTGCAATATGCATTGTATCGTATCGCAATATATCGGCCCAGTATTAATGTGTGCATAATAATCTGTGCGTAATGAGTGGTGGTCCGTCAGGGCCTTCAAGGCCTTCTCTGCTGGTCTAAACAGAATCACAAAGTTATAGCTATTTTATAATCTAATTATGTTTCTTAAATACACTACATGTATTATAATTTATAAAAATATTGTTCCCATTATCTTATGTTCTCATTGCACAGCTCCTGTCTTCCTCAGTTGCTCTGCTTCCAGTGCAGCTTGTTTTAAGTAGAGCTTTTATCCAATCAGATTTCACCTCTGTGTCTCTAGGTAAGAAGAGAGGCCCGAGGCCTGCAGACTCACAAGTGCATCCATGTGCAGTTTAAGTGAATGGGGATGATATTGTTGATTGTGATAGTGTTCAACCAATCAGATCTTTAGTTTGACATATTGGGCGTATTCTTTGACGTGTCAGAGCCTGCTAGCTGGCCTACAACTATGTCAGCATTAAGTGCAGCTCAGTTTCCATGTGCAGCTCTGCAGTGAGGTGCAGCGTGTGCTGTGAGTCAGTTGTGAAAGTAAAATCATAAGACGGACTCCAATAGAGAAGAATGGGTTGCGGCTTGTCATTATTAAGGGGTGATGGTGGACCCCGCAGCCAGACAGACCAGTTCAGAACCACTGTCCTACATGAGCGCAGAAAACATTATATTTACCTCAATTTAAGCTTCTGCATTTTCCTAATGCACTAGTATTATTCAAACATATTGTTCGGTTCGTAAGCCTCATACCGAACGGTTTAATACGAAGGCGTATATAGTTACAGTCCTAGAAACGAATAATAGCTGTGGCGCCATCATGAGGTTATAAGGTAGTATTTCAGCTGCAGGACAGCAGTGAAGGCCTAGGTATAAAATGTACGGCCCGCCACTGGTGCCATAATGCGTGCGTAATAATGCATGCGTAATAATGCGTGCGTAATAATGGGTGTGTAAAAATGCGTGCGTAATAAAGAGTGCGTCTTAATGCGTGCGTATTAATGCGTGTTTATTATTGCGTGCGTAATAATGCGTGCGTAATGATGCGTGCGTAAAAATGCGTGCGTAATAATGCGTGCGTAATAATGCGTGCGTAAAAATGCGTGCGTAATAATGAGTGCGTCTTAATGCGTGTGTATTGTAACGTGCGACAGCCGCCGCACGCTTTCTAAAAATGATTTCTTAATTTAATTTATTTTTTAATTATTAAAAAAAATTAAAATTTTTATTTTTTATTTTGTAATTTATCAAAAAAATAAAAAGTAATGAATAAATAGGAGGCCTTTTGTTTGAAACGAACAAAAGTGAAACGAGGATCCCTCAGTAGTGTGTGCGTGAACTGAGAGAACCTTGCCGGCGACGGGCAGACCCGAGCTGCCGCCGGGGTGACCACGGATCCACAGGACTCGTGCCCCGATGAGTGCCCCTGATGCAGCAAGGGACTGCCAGAAGGGGGAGAGAGGCAGAGGTTCAGTTCTCTCTCTATATGACTCACTCACCTGACCTGAGGGAGAGTGGCTCCCGCGCACTTCTCCCTAATTTGCATCGATAGCCTCCGCTTAAGAGAAACTTATACCGGTAGCCAATTGCACCAAATAAATCACCAACAAAAGCACAATCGATAGCTCGTTTGCTTTCTTTTCCGAATCGCCAAACATTGATATACTAAATAGTATAATCTGTCGCTCGAATAGCCGTCGGTTTTACAAAATCTTTAAAAATTGTATTTCCCTACTCAGAGCCCAACAGTTATAAAGCTCTTTCAAACTCACGGTCGTTCTTTGGGACCGGTTTGAAGCGGGTCTTCCCCGAGACTCTCTTAACTATAGAAACGGATGTTAGTATGTATAGGTGTGTGTGCATAAAGTATGCATCAGTCGTGTGCCGTAATGGAGGTCCTTCAACTTACCACAGAGGCTGGGAGATCTCCCCCTTAGAGGAGACCTCTTCACTCAGAGTTGCCAAAATAGACGTAGAAAAAGAGTCGGTCGAAAAAAGTTAAAATGTTACTTATTTATTTCTGTCCAATTCAAAGTATATTCTTTTGGTCCAAATACAGAGAAAAATCGATTAACAAAAAGATATAAAAATATCGAAAAATAATTTAAAAAACCCTGTACTCATTGAGCAAGCTGTTTTCAAATGTCCGGAGATTTGTAAGAATTTAAAGTTTAACCCCATGCAGGTACAGACCTGGTGGACTTCTCCTCAACTACCGCCTCGATCCTTTAAAATCGAGAATATTTATACTCTCACAACACCGGGGGAAAGTTCCAAACCCCCCTGCTTTCTTGCTGCCTCTGTGGGTCATGACATGGGCATGGTAACCCCCCTTAAATTTAGTCATACATTGATGAACATATTGTTCTCTAACACAATGACATCTACTGGTACTCAGAACGTATGACACACCTTGCTCACTGGTTGATAATAATCTTCAGATACATATACATCAGCGTATGTTCCAACAGGTTACAGGGATACAGGATAATACAAACAATACATGATATAAAACATAATACACCTTTTTGCCCAGCATAAGATTAATAGCAGGGTATTCTCATATATATGTACCCTAAATTGCGCCTATGTCCTTAAGGGATCCAATGCCTAAACTAAGGCTGTAGGAGACCCTAACCGAAGCTTAAAGTAAACATAAAAGATAATAAGTAAAACATGTGTGTGCAAGTATGTGGTCATCTTTCTAGGCCAAGGGTGAATGTGTTGACAAGCGTCCAGGGCTAAATGCAGAATGCAAACATCTGTGTAAGGCTGTGAAAACATCACGTCACCTTCATCTGACCCCCTGAAAGTGGGTCACAAATCTGGATCATGAAAGTAGGTCATAAACCCAATCACCTGGTCACCTGGACAGCCCCTTCAAGCCCCGCGAATGTGAGTGTGTGTGTGTGTGTGTGTGTGTGTGTGTGTGTTGTAGCGTGAGCGGCTCCTGCCCCGTTTCTAGGCGGGGAAGTAGTTCGCACCTAACACGGTGGTTACTCCGTCGGCTGTCCCACCTGCGAGGATATGCGTTCCTCCTTGAGGTCTCAGAACAATACCTTCGGCCTTTTATCTCACCCTGTAGCTAAATAGTTAGGATTTCGGAATTAATTGTCTTCTTGAAAGTCTTTTAGGGCTAATGCCCTAGGCGCTCTCAATGGGATGTAACCCTAACACCCTGTATGTAATAGTTATGTACATCGTCTATACTTTACTATTGCCTAATGTGAACATTCTCACCATTTATGACTAACACTGCCAAGTCTTCACCCAGGGAACTTACCTTAAGCTCCTCTGCATGTTTCAGTCATCACATCTTATCGCACCATTAACGGACAGGGGAAGAGGGGTACATTGTTTTAAAGGACCAGAACACTGTTTTGGTTTCAGTCACTTACTAAATGTAAGGCTGTGTTTTTATTTCTGGTTTTCACACAAGATTCACATACAACAATTTCAATTCAATGAAACAGTTACAGTGGCTACAAGAACTAATTCTAGCATTCCTCTTTGTCAGCCTTCGCTGATTTTGTAATGAGGTATTCTTCAGTCAGCTCTCTGACATTCCCATTCTCTAGTTGGGGTGGGGAGAAGCCCCAATCTCACAGTTTTTCTGCTGCTTTTTCTGCTGCTCTAAGGCTGGCACCTCCTTCATTTCATGTGTCACTCACACATGAGTCCTCTCTCTAGAGCTGACACAGAATGTAACTGGTGGTAACTGGTTTGATCCTGCTAGAACCAGAAGCACTGTAAGGCTCAAGTGACTATTTTAAACAAAGTGTCTAACTCTAAACAGTTTATATGTTAAATCACAGCTATCATAAAATAAAACAAGTTATATTATGATGGTTATAAAAAGTGTAAACATGCTATATGTTGTGCTGGTTATACTTTGAAATCAAAAGGGTTACAGGTTATAATAGCTATGCTTTTATGCTTTCATACTTTTCTACGATCTTTCTACAGTGTGTGTGTATGTTATCTTATCTGCACGTCTGTGCAGGCGCCATCATACCAGAGACACAGAGCCCTGTGTCTCCCTCGGTTACATTTTTGTTTTTCTAAATTTTTTATTCGTTGTTTTGCTGAGCAGCAGTACGGTGCTTGTTAACACCTAATAACCAGGGCATTCCGTGTAGAGGGCATTCACAATTTCGCAAAACACTCCAACATGTCTAACAGTATTAATGTGTGTGTTCTCCCTCAGTGTCTCTCTTGAAGGATCTGAAACATGCCAACATCGTCACGCTTCATGACATCATCCACACACAGAAGTCCCTCACACTGGTGTTTGAGTATCTGGTGAGACGCACACACACACGCACGCGCACACACATGCACACACATCTTTTTATTTGGTGTATTGAGCCTTTAATCCTGTTTCTTGTGTGTTTCAGGACAAAGATCTGAAACAGTATCTGGACGACTGTGGAAACATCATCAATGTTCACAACGTCAAAGTGAGAAAACTTTGAATGTACCTGTCAGTACTACTAGTTTACAAATGACATAATACTGACTGACATGGTATCAATGATGCTGATATGAGTTGTATGCGTGTTTGGATCTGGTAGAAGCAGGTTTGGTTATTAACAAATATTACAGATAATTGTTTTATGAGTAGTAATAATAATAATCTTTATTTATATAGCGCATATCATACAGGCTATGTACCTCAAAGACCATCCTTTTACAGATAAAATAAATAAAAGTTGTAAGAAGAAAGCATGCATTTTGCACTTATATTTTAAGTTTAATTTAATAAATTTCAACAGGAAAACATTTTACATTTAAAATGACAAAAAAATAAGAAATAAAAAAATCAATAAAAAGTTTTTTTGACAAAAATGTTTGAATACATAAACGATTATTTAGAAGACAGATGTGTGACTTTATGGATCGACAAAGTGCTGTTAAAAAAGAAAAACTTAGCGAAATAGATATGTTTTTAAATGATGCTTGAAAATGTCAACAGAGGTTTGCCTCTAATATCTTTGGGTAGACTGTTCCATAGTTTGGGAGCATAAGTATTGAGTAACTAGTTTTTTAGGCCTCTGCTCGAAAATTGCATACCCATACTAAAAAGAATATATCTCTGCAACCACAAAGTCTATTTGAATAATTTTGGTGTTATAATAAAGGTAACACTTGTGCGATTTCTTCAGATGTGTAAATATCAGTATATATATGTTACTGGTTAAGAGTAAATTAAGATGGCACACAGCACAAATTGAAACGTTTCAGGTTCGCCTGAAAAAAAAAGCAATTACAGGATTATTATTTCTTTGGAATGATGCAGCTGCAGGTCTAAAACCTCTCCCAAATCATAGCACAATATGTGAACAGTCTCTCTGCAAAGTTTGACTTTGATAAAGTGAAGCAGAACAAAATTAGAGAGGTTTTAGTACAGACAGTTCAGGCAAGGATTTTCTCATATACCAAACTATATATTTCACTTGTATATCACTAATGGTGTTCAATACATCCAAATACAGCAGTTTTGACTTTATTTTGAAAGCCAGAATCCTCTCTGAACCGTCTCTGCGTACTGGAGTTTTTCTCGATGTCAGCCCCCTGTGAGTACATAGGGCTCTATCTCAGCAACCCATTGGTCGATTTCAGTGACTGACACCTCATTTGAAGCGTTAGAGCCAATAGAATTTAGCTATACCGACCAAAATGAGATTGACAGCACTGTTAGCCAATCAGAATCAGCAGCCCTTGACCCGGATTTATTTGATCTTAAACTGCTTAAAACTCTACCTGTAATGATTTGTATTGGTTTTTGTGTCCTCAGCTTTTTCATTTCCATTTTTGTATCCATGTTATGCAAGTCTACCAGTAACTTGCCCCCAGTCAGTACACTGCTGTTTGTCTCCTCAGCTCTTCCTTTTCCAGTTGTTGCGAGGTTTGTCGTATTGTCATCGGAGGAAGGTTCTCCACAGAGACCTGAAACCCCAAAACCTGCTGATCAACGAGCGAGGAGAGCTCAAACTAGCAGACTTTGGTGAGTCCACTGCTTCTGTTTACTGCTGGTGTTAGCAGACACATTAACATAGACAGTGTGTGTGTAAAAACAGATGTTCATTTAAATTAGTATTTTAGATAATTTTAGAAAAATAATTTCGACATGTTACATTTATATTTGCAAAAGTGATTTATAAATATATTTAATGTAAAATATCAGTACTTTCATTTTTACTGGAAAAAAATAACAATTACAGATATCTCTAGATGAATTTCTTTTTTTTTTAAAGATCCAGTTTTTTCATTTGTCTGACAAATTTCGACTGACTGGCCCATACCTTCTGACTGACTGGCCCATACCTACTGACTGACTGGCCCATACCTTCTGACTGACTGGCCCATACCTTCTGACTGACTGGCCCATACCTTCTGACTGACTGGCCCATAGCTACCGACTGACTGGCCCCATACCTACCGACTGACGGGCCCATACCTACCCACTGACTGGCCCATACCTATTGACAGCTGGTCACTACGATTACTTTGAGCAGCATGCCAGCATGAATCAAATATAATAAATAATTTGTTTCAATATAATTCCTCCATTTACCATAGTGGTCTGAATAAGTTGCTAATTTTGTTGCTTGTTACTTAAAAAATTAAAGTCACTAAGAGAGTCTGAAGAGTCGCTAAGTCTACACTGATTACTATATTAATATGGGATATATCAGCCATGCTACCATATTAATCATTGATAAATTAATTATCCTCCCTATCAAGTTAATTGGGGCAGTGTGATTCAGTGAAAGTTGCATGCCAGAGTAAAATGATTCGGAAACACTGTCAGATTTCATTCATGATTTTTAATCAGGATGAAAAAGTCTTACAGCGTGCTACTCAGCTGGCATCTTGCATGTTCAACATTTCTTCCTGTGATTTGCGGCGGTATTGTTTGTAGCAGGTCTGGAGATCACGGTAATATGTGGGCGTTCAAGTATGGACCATCAGTGGAGAAAGTACTACTGTTTACTGGTGACCTCCTTCACTTCTGAATCTCTGGAACAAAGGGTAATGCGCCAAAAGAGCTACACCAAGGCTGCTAGCTGGCATCACAGGGAAACTAAAACAACCAACAAGTTAAGTAGAAATTGACCAGGAATGCCAGCAACCATCACCTGGGAATGGAGACAACAAACAGGCGGGATGGAGAGTGAGGGAGGCGGGGTGGAATTAGGAGGAGACTGCGGCAACGGATATCAAGACCAGCACTACCTGCTATGATATATATCCACACAACAGATTGTAAACTGTTGAACAAGGAATGGAAATACACTGGACAAATGTTACATGAACCTCACCAATGCCTATCAATCCAGGAGCCAATCACCAATATCCAACTTTGACCACACTGTGGTTGTTACGGCTGTTTGTGTTCCCTGTGCTCTTGGCCCCTCTCCATCTCTAGCAGTGGCGGGCATTGTGTTTTATACTTGGGCCTTCAGTGCTGTCCTACTACAGTTGAACCACCTAATAACCTCACTATGACGCAGCATAACGGGATGCTTTGTCATTAACGGATAATGCATATAGTCAAAATCAATGTAATTAACACAATGACAAGAACAAACTCAGAAGAACCAGTCATATATTTATATGACAACAATGCAGGTAGAATAACATAAAACCCAAATAAAACTACACCTCTGCACATTCCAGCAAAACTGCAGCGCTAAAACACGCATTCATCCACACATTGAAGAGCACCATTCAAATATTATTCACATCAGAGGGAACAATATTAACCATATCATAAAAACGACACCATAGCCAAATGACCACAGTAGTAACTCTACTGCAGAGGTAAAACAAAAGCAGTTCACTTACCAAAGCTGCTGTTCACTTAAAGACAAAGTCCATCCTCGTTTCTTTGAGTACAAAGAGTTTAATACCGCGGTTGTACAGAACATCGGTTCAGTTACATTACATTACAGTCATTTAGCAGACGCTTTTATCCAAAGCGACTTACAATTCAGATTCTATCACATTTCTACAGCGTAGGCACAACTACGGGAGCAATTTTGGGGTTAAGTGTCTTGCTCAAGGACACATCGACATGCGACTAGCAGAGCCCGAGCCGGGGATTGAACCGCCGACCCTCTGATTGAAAGACGGCCCTGCTATCCACTTAGCCACAGTCGCCCAGTTCCAGTAAGAGGTCCTTCTTGATTCATGGACGCCAGTGATAACAGTCGAGCCTCCCCAGTTGTTCTTGAATACGTTTTAATGCGTTTGAGGCAGTGGTGGGCCGTCAGGGCCTGCAAAGCCTTCTCTGCTGGCCTAAACAGAATCACAAAGTTATAGCTATTTTATAATTTCATAATTTTTCTTAAATACACGACATGTATTATAATTTATAAAAATATTTTTCCCATTATCTTATTTTCTCATTGCACAGCTACTGTCTTCCTCAGTTGCTCTGCTTCCAGTGCAGCTTGTTTTAAGTAGAGCTTTCATCCAATCAGATTTCACCTCTGTGTCTCTAGGTAAGAAGAGAGGCCCGAGGCCTGCAGACTCACAAGTGAATCCATGTGTACTTTAAGTGAATGGGGACCATATTGTTGATTGTCATAGTGTTCAACCAATCAGATCTTTAGTTTGACATGTTGGGCGTATTCTTTGACGTGCCAGAACCTGCTAGCTGGCCTAGCCATATGTGATTGGTCAGTGGGCTAGCCTGACATGTTGGGCGGTGACAATCCCAATATCTGCTGCCTCTGTCAAGCGGACATTTTCAGCCCTCAAACGCATTAAAACCTATTCAAGAAATGCAACTGGGGAGGCTCGACTGTCTAAACTGGCGTCCATGAATGGAGAAGGACTTCTTACTGGAACTAAAACGCACGGATGTACTGAACAACCGTGGGATTAAACTCTTTATTAACAAAGAAAGGAGGAACAGCAGCTAAATAGTGAACAGCAGCTCTGGTAAGTCAACTGCTTTTGTTTGTACATCTATAGTAGCTTAAAGATGCTTGTTTATATATTATTATTTGTACAACTTTTATGAAGATGGATTTTTGGTTTGGTTTAATATGTGATGGGAACCATTGTTACGTCCAATATTGCTCTGGGGACATATTTAGCTGGTGCCAATGTTGGCAACTGGGTGACTTTCTCGCAAAATCTGGCAACTTTCCAAACCCTCATGGCGACTTTTTTGTCAAAAGCTACTAGCGACAAATCTAGCGACTTTTTCTGGTATTATTAGAGAGTTTTCTGACGTTAAAGCACGTACCGTTCTGCACTCTCGTGAACGAGCAGCGGGTGCTGCCGTGAGCCCCTCCGCCGCCGCCCCAAAGGACACACAGGCGGGTACTCTCACAGAAGCCTGGCGCAGCAGTCCCAGCTGCAGTCAGAGCAGAGAGGAGACACACTCTATGTTTTAATGCGGTGGTGGCTTCATTTTGACACGAAACAAATAATAACTGTAGCTGTGTTTCAGCTGCAGGACAGCAGTGAAGGCCCAGGTATAAAATACACGGCCCGCCACTGGTTTGAGGGCTAGAAATGTCCGCTAGACAGAGGCAGCAGATATTGGGATTGTCACCGCCAAACATGTCACACTAGCCCACTGACCAATCAAGATGCACGTTAATGCTGACGTACTTGTAGGCCAGCTAGAAGGCTCTGGCATGTCAAAGAATACGCCCAACATGTCAAACTAAACATCTGATTGGTTGAAGACTATGACAATCAACAATATCGTCTCCATTCACTTAAACTGCAAATGGATTCACTTTTTTTTACCTAGAGACAGCATGGGGCAAAATGGGAAAATATTTTGAATACATGTAGTGTATTTATGAAAAATAATTAAATTATAAAATAGCTATAACTTTGGGATTCTGTCTCGGCCAGCAGAGAAGGCCTTGCTGGCCCTGACGGCCCACCACTGCTACTAGTAACCCTGCCCAGGTGTGCTGCATTGCTCAACCAGGTGCACCTGGCCTGTAAAGGAAGTGCTTAAAAGCTCCTGTGCCAGCAGCAGAAGGGTGATGTCTCCGGTGTGGCCAATGCCATTCTTGCTGCCTCTCAGCCTAGGATTTTGTATTGTCTTGTTTGTATATTTTCGTGTTAATAAATCCCATGGATTTGATTGTGTGTCTTTTGTGGATGATATGGGTAAGTGGGGGAGTGTTGTTCGCCCCATAGGACTGCCCTACGGTGGGGCCTAACAGAGACGCAAACAAGGACACTTTTGAGCTGCAAAGAAAGGAAGGAACTGAGAGGGAAACTCAAGGAGGCAAAGGATGCACCACGAGACACCTTGAGTATTCAAGGCGGGGAACCCTCCAAAAATGGGGCAGACAATGAAAAACATGACAGGTATGCCAAGTAAACACCATAAGTGACGAATGATGGGTTGGCCACTGCAAATGAACCCAAGGCCTTTTTCATCATATTGAAACCAGTGGGAGTTAGGGTTAGGGTTAGATGTAGGGAGGTACTGAAGTCAGTAACTGTGGGGTCTGAAGAGTCAGTGGGTGAAAACCATCTTTCAACACCTCAATGCACTCAAGTCCAGCTGCCCTGACATCAGCACCTCTATTCTACACTGAGGAGCTAGTGACACACACACACACACACTGTCCTCACACATCAGCCTTTCTAAGAAACCATGTCCCAAGGAGTGCAAAGACTCTCGACCTGTGGTGAACTCTGTATCCTCTCTGAATTCATTATAATAAAGCCAGACATACTGCTCTCCAAAATTCATTTGTTAGAGATTGACCCTTTTCTCATCCTTTGGTACTGCTCCTCCCTCATCAACAGGCTGGTTAGATGTGTACTCTTTCGCTCACACTCCCAGAGCTGCGAGGCGAGGTGGTGGTACTGGCCTGCTACTCTCCCCAAAATGGAAATACACTCTTGTCTCGGTTCCTCAGTTCTCCCCGTCCTCTTTCGAATTTCATGCGGTTACTGTCACTCATCCAGTCAAGCTCACCATTGCTGTTGTGTATCGCCCACCAGGCGCTCTTGGTGAGTTCCTGGAGGAGCTCGACACATTAGTCTCACACTTCCATGACGATGGCGCCGCACTCATCCTGCTCGGCGGCTTCAACATCCAGACTGATAAGTTAGAACCTCTTCTTTCCTTCCTCTCCTCCTTCGACCTTTACCACTCCTCTTCTCCTCCAACCCACAAGGCTGGCAACCAGCTGGATCTTATCTTCACTAGACACTGTTCTACTGGTAACCTCTCCGTCACTCCCCTCCAGCTCTCTGACCACTATTTCATGTCCTACTCCCTCTCCTCTCCCCCCTTACTTCCTCCACCTAACCACATGGTTTCTACCCATAGTCATCTTCGCTCCCTCTCCCCCGCTGATCTTTCCTCTTCTGTTACCTCTGCTCTCCCTGACCCTGAATCCTTCTCTTTCCTATCCCCTGATACTGCTACTGATCTTCTCCTATCCACCCTTTCCTCTTCTTTGGACAACCTCTGTCCCTTCACCTCCAGGCCTGCACGGCCAACTCCACCTGCCCCGTGGCTGTCGTACTGACAGACGGAGCCTAAGAGAGGCTGAGCGAAAATGGAGAAAAGGCAAACTCCCGGAGGACCTTCTTAACTTCCAATCTCTTCTTTTCACGTTTTCCTCCTCTCTATCTACTGCTAAAGCTGCTTTCTTCCACTATAAAACCCTAACCTCTGCTTCCAATCCTAAAAAACTCTTCGAAACTTTCTCTTCACTCCTCCAACCCCCACCCCCTCCTCCTACTTCTTCCCTTCTCCCTGATGATTTCGCCAACTTCTTTGACAAGAAGGTAAACTATATCAGATCCTCGTTCTCTTAGCCCCTCTGTCCCTGTCCCCCCTCTCCCTCTCCAGCTCTTCCCCTTCAGCTCTCCCTCCCCTCACCACGCCCCATCTTACCCTATCTGGCTCCCCTCTCCCCTAACGAGGTCCTCAACCTTGTTACATCTAACCTCCCCACCACGTGCTCCCTTGACCCGATCCCCTCCCTTCTTCTTCAGTCTATTGTGACTGAACTCCTTCCTTTCCTCACCCACCTCATCAACACATCTCTTGTTTCAGGATGCTTTCAAGACTGCCAGAGTCACCCCCCTTCTGAAGAAACCATCACTTGACCCCTCTGATGTCAAGAACTTCAGACCGGTTTCTCTTCTACCCTTTCTTTCCAAAACACTTGAATGTGCTGTCTTTAACCAACTGTCTTCCTATCTCCACCAGAACAACTTCTTGGACCCCCACCAGTCCTGGTTCAAGGTGGGTCACTCGACAGAGACAGCTCTCCTTGCGGTGACAGAGTCGCTTCACGCCGCGAGAGCTAACTACGGGGGTTCCACAAGGTTGAGTTCTGGGCCCCCTTCTCTTCTCGCTCTACACAACATCTCTGGGTTCTGTTATTTGCTCGCATGACTTCTCTTACCATTGTTATGCCGATGACACCCAGCTGGTCTTGTCGTTTCCCCCCCGGTGACACTTAAGTGGAGGCACGCATCGCTGCGTGCTTGGCTGACATCTCGAAGTTGATGGCGACACACCACCTGAAGCTCAACCTGGAAAAAACCGAGCTACTGTTCCTCCCGGGGAAGGGTTGCCCGCACCGAGACCTGTCCATCACCATTGATGATACCCTGGTGACGCCAACTCGGACTGCGAGGAACCTGGGTGTGACCCTGGACGACCAACTGTCGTTCTCAGCAAACATTGCATCGGTTACACGCTCCTGCAGATTCCTGCTCTACAACATCAGGAGGATTCGCCCTTCCTCACTGACGAGACGGCGCAAGTGCTCATCCAGGCTTTTGTCATCTCCCGCCTGGACTACTACAACTCTCTACTTGCCCGAGCCTCACCCTCGGCCATCAGACCTCTGGAGCTTGTCCAGAAAGCTGCAGCTCGTCTGATCGCCTCAAGTTCTCCCACACAACTTCCCTTCTCCGTTCTCTACACTGGCTCCCTGTAAGAGCTTGCATCCAGCTTAAGACTCTGGTGCTAGCCTACAGGGCAGTGAAAGGAACAGCTCCTTCCTATCTCCAGGCCACGGTCAAGCTCTAAACCCCCCACCCCCGACCACTTCGCTCTGCTGCCTCGGGGCGATTGGTTGCCCCATCGCTCAGAGGTCCCTGCAGCCGATCGACCCGGTCACGGCTGTTTTCTGTCCTGGCCCCACAGTGGTGGAATGAACTCCCCACTGACGTCAGGACAGCAGAGTCGCTGCCCATCTTTCATCAGGCTGAAGACTCACCTCTTCAAGAAGGCCTACCCTGAGCCTTCCACTCACCACTCATTGTATTCATACTAGTTTGTTGCACTTATTGTATTCATATTAGTTTGTTTCTGTACTTCTGCTCTGGTTTATGCTCTTAGATGCTTGTTTAAAAAAGGAGATGCACTTATGACTTCTGGTGACTCGTACTTCTCTTGAATACCGATGTTGAATACACTTATTGTAAGTCGCTTTGGATAAAAGCGTCTGTATTGTAATGTAATACAGACACCCTCTACCCACATACAACCTCTACCCACAGACATCCTCTACCCACAGACAAACCTACAGATTACATCTACTTTTGCTTCAGTTGAGGATGAATGAACTTATAGTAAATTACTTTGGACTAAGGCAGGGGTCGGCAACCTTTTCTATCCAAAGAGCCATTTTGCCCTATTTTCCACCAAATAAAATTTGTCTGGAGCCGCAAAAGCTATTTGATATCACAGCTTATAAAGTTGTATATATAGTTATATTATATATACAAAAACTATATTTTGTTGTATTTATGAAATTATAGAACAAGAATAAAGACATTTTTTTGCAATTTTACCTGTTATAACAATATCAAACTCTTATGAAGAGGAGAGTTTGCTGCAGCAGCTGAGAAATCGCTCTTTTTCGCTCATCTCCAGCGTGACACTTCAGCAAATGCTGTGTGCTTGTTCTGAAAGCATACAGGTAAGTCAGCATCATTGGCAGTGAAAGCAAATGAAGACGTCCACGCAGAGTTAAACTCTATTTTCCTCCGTGACTTTTCTTTTTTTGGATTTATCCATTGATAGTTTACAGAGGGGTTAGGGGTCTGAAAATCATGATTAGCCACCTGCAGGGAAAAGCGCTTGACAGGGGTAGAGGATTTAAATGCCTGTGGGAATAATTAACATATAAGATTCTGTTCATTCTTGCTTATAAATTATATTCTCTCTGAACACGTTTCTCTTTTTGGAGAGAGTCATGTGAGATAACTTCTTCGATTAGCGCAATCCTCCTGCTCTTCTTTCTATTTCCTCGTCTCAGCCCCGTGTGTCACGTGTGTGTGTGTAAACCTCGCTCGAGTCAGGAAACTTGTCAGAATACCCATATTTGATTGGCTGAGCTGCATCACGTGATGTGATTTGCAATGCATTGGTCGGTGTGTTTCCTGCACTGCCGAACAAGTGCCGTAACGGCTGAATAAGAAGCGCCTGTTAAAGTTTAAACTCGGTGCCCAATATGTATAATTCCGAATTATCTATCGGTTTTTAGTTTCTGGGTCCGGATCTGGTGCGCCAGTTGGGGACCTCAGGGAGCCGCAACAGAGAGGCTAAAGAGCCGCATGCGGCTCGCATGCCGCAGGTTGCCGACCCCTGGACTAAGGTGTCTTCATGATAGTTATATCATGTTGTGATGTTGCTGAAGTGATGTAAACACAGTGATGATGACACTAGGGCGTTGTGTGTGTTTTAGGTCTCGCACGAGCAAAATCAATCCCAACCAAGACGTACTCTAATGAGGTGGTGACGCTCTGGTACCGACCGCCAGACATCCTGTTGGGCAGCACTAACTACTCCACTCACATCGACATGTGGTCAGTACTATCACTCTATTGTAGTTTGTTTGATCCCCATAAAGTAGCTGTTCTTCCTGGGGTCCACACAGTTTACATGGGGAAAATATACAAATTTTCTCTTTACATTACATTACAGTCATTTAGCAGACACCTTTATCCAAAGTGACTTACAATTCAGATTATATCACATTCATACACGTAGGCACAGCTACGGGAGCAATTTTGGGGTTAAGTGTCTTGCTCAAGGACACATCGACATGCGACTCGTGGAGCCGGGGATCGAACCGCCGATCCTATGATTGAAGGACGGCCCGCTCTCCACTTAGCCACAGTCGCCACCCTTTGTCGCCAACCCTTTGTATCATAAGACACTAACATAACACATAGTAATGCACTTCTACTCTAAATAAAAAATAGAAATTGAAACAATTTTATTTACAGTTAGTGAATCTACCATGATCTAAGAGATAAATACCATCATTTATTATTGAATGTCCATGTAACCCTTACACACCCAAGAATGGTTATTCATTTTAAGTTATATATAAGTATACTGTATAGATGTCTGTGTGTCTTTGTGAAGCACTTGGGTTACCACATACAAGCATAGAGGGAACTTAGAGAGAAGACGTTTGAAATCAATTTAAACCCAGGAACTTTGATTAAACACAATCAAAAGCCAGACAATAAAAGAGGGTATTAAGGGGCATCTTAAAAACAGACTCAGCCGGTCTATTCCAGAGCCAGGAAGCTGCTACAGAAAAAGCCCTGTCTCCAGCCAACAGATCTAGTACCATTAGCGTAGCAGTGAAGAGATGAAAGCAGATTGCATAATTCTTCCCATTGGGAGAATGTAAAGACAGAAGACAAGTTGGCTCAAAACCGAACCCTGTGGAGTCCCACATGTAAAGACAGAAGAGAAGTGGTCCTAAAACTGAACCCTGTGGAGTCCCACATGTAAAGACAGAAGAGAAGGGGTCCTAAAACTGAACCCTGTGGAGTCCCACATGTAAAGACAGAAGAGAAGGGGTCCTAAAACTGAACCCTGTGGAGTCCCACATGTAAAGACAGAAGAGAAGTGGGCCTAAAGCTTCTGTCCATCCTGATAGATGGATCCCTCCTCTGTTGCTCTCTAAGGTTTCTTCCTTTTTCTTCTCCCTGTTAAATGTTTTTTGGTGGGAGTTTTTCCTGTTCCGATGTGAGGGTCAAAGGACAGAGGATGTCTCATGTGTACAGATTGTAAAGCCCTCTGAGGCAAATTTGTGTTTTTGGGCTATACAAAATATATTTAAATGAATTAAAAACTGAACCCTTTGCAATCCCACATGAAATATTTGCAGGTTTGAAGGATGAGCTGCCAATGGAAACAGTGAACCTTCTGTTTGAAATTTAAGAGTAGAAATGCGGAACCAGATTGTCAAGTGTCTCAGGAGAATCACGCCAGTGACAATATCAAAAGTTGCACTGAGATTTAGAAGCATTGAGATATAACATTTACCAGCATTGGCAGTACAGAAGAGGTCATTGGTCACTCTTAGCAAAGCTGTCTCTGTACTATGGTGTTCACAGAACCCTGAGTAGAATTTCTCAAATATACTGTTTTGTTTCAAAAGGGGCAGAATCTGATTGGAACAACTTTTCCTAAAACCAAAGATAAGAAACAAAGCTTTGAAATTGACCTAAAACTACTTGGAGTGGCCAGGTTACCCCCATTTGGGGGCTCTCGGGCTCAGCCCCCCTGAAAATATTGTTCGGAAAATAGACTTATTCTTCGCCAGATTGTACATGTGTACTTTTTTTTTTTACCAGATTAAACTGCAACATATGGGCAACACTATCATATAAGTCACTTTTTACACACTCCAAACACAACTATAGACTACTAATATAAGCATCTTGAAAATGTGGCATAAAATCATGAAATCCTGGGCAGAAATCGGCGTTATGTGTACTACAAATCAATATTTGCACCACGAAGCTAGCAGCTAGCCGGCTAATCCGCACATCGTTTAGCATAGCATTCGACACAGAACGCATAAATACCTTTGGTTTTTCTCTCCGTGAAACCAGTAGAAAGCTGTGAGTGGACAACGGTACCAGGGCAGTGGTCTTCACCGGAAAAAATCCTTGATTTTTGGTCACGTTTTATGAAATATTAGTACAAAAACATCGAAAATGCTCCAGTTCAGAGCTACCGTCATGGTCGCCAACTGCATCCTGTTTACTTCCGAGCTGTTTCCGGTAGAAGGGGGGTCAACCCACCTCGGGCCAGCGGTCAGACTTTCGGCCAATGGAATTTTACGCTCGGGGATACGCAGCACTTCTTGCAACTTTACTCGGTGAAAAATCTGTCAATCAACACCCGCTTAGGTACCCGCCTTCCTGAGACTCTGACGCTTCGAAGGCGGGCTCATTGACTGAAATCGACCGATGATAGGCTGAGCTACAGCCCCATACACACAGACCAACTGAGAAAATCCTATGCATGAGAGCCAGAAACATGCCCTTGCTTTCAAAATCATTTAAAACGGCTGTATTTGGATGTATTGAATAATATGAGTGATAAAAAAGTGAAATATATAGTTATATAGTATATAAAATTAGAATAGAGCATGAGAGAGAAATGAGAATTCGGCTTGAAATTCTGTACTCAGACCTCCTATTATGCTGGCCTGCTTCACTCAATCTAAGTAAAATTAGCTTAGAGAGACCACAAACCTGTTGTGCTATGACTGGAGTAGTTTTAGGCTTCACTCTGCAGTACATCTCACAAGTGTTACCTGTATTAAACCATCAAAATTATTAAAATAGACCTTGTAGTTAGAGCTGTGGACTCTCGAGTATGGGTATGCAATTTTCGAGCAAAGGCCTAAAAATAGGGCTAGGGGGCTGTAGTCACTAAAAGGTTAAGACTAGGCTTCTTAAGGAGTGCCTGAACTATAGCATGCTAAAAACTAGATGGGAATGTACCTGTGGCTAAAGAACTGTTAAAGATTATCAGTAATCTAGGGTTAGATTATTATTATGAAGACCATTTGCTTCAAATTACATTTTTAGGAGGCCAGGAAGGACCACAATAGCCAGTGAGGTATCCTCGATAGGGTGTGAGATGTGTAACCTAATGCTGTCGGTTTGATTTGAAGAAATCTTTAAACTCCTCACAGCTGAGTCATTTGCAGTGTAGCCAGCAGTGTGGTTAACTGTGGAGTCTATAGTACGGAACAGGATACTGTAGTTGTGACTGCTCTTAATGATGATATCTAGGAGGAATTTAAATGTTGCATCATTTACAGAGGATTGGTACTTGATAACGAGCTCCTTCTATATATTTAATAGGATACATACAGTGTGTCTTTTATCCACTTACACTCTGCTTTCCGGCAGTTCCTTCTAATATAATTGGGAGGGACTGTGGCTAAGTGGATAGCAGGGCCGTCTTTCAATCAGAGAGTCGGCGGTTCGATCCCCGGCTCCAGCTCTGCTAGTTCTGTGTCGATGTGTCCTTGAGCAAGACACTTAACCCCAAAATTGCTCCCGTAGTTGTGCCTACGGCATAGAAATGTAATAGACTCTGAATTGTAAGTCGCTTTGGATAAAAGCATCTGCTAAATGACTGTAATGTAGAACTCATTCAGCAGGGGTCTGCACTAGTCTTCCTAGCTCTCCTCTTAAGAGGGGTCAGTGGAGTCTAGAATAGAAAGACAGGATTTATGGAAGAGGTCTATTAATTCATCAGTGGGGGGAATTCAATAACAGACTGTGAAATCTGGACTATAGGCATTAGAAAACCAGTATTCGTAATCAGTAGCCAATGTTTTCATGGGACAACAGACAGGAATATAAAAATCGTTTAAAATTAAAGCCTGTCATATCTTGACATGACAACGGATAGGAGCTCAGAAAATTCACAATGAATGTGGTTTGGATGGATAGATACTGTTGTTGTTAAACATATTGTTCAATTATATTTACTGTTCGTCATCCATAAGCAATGTTATTGACTTTGAATCTTGCTAGTATGTTAGCTTTCTGGCTCGGAGCTGAGCCAGAGGCCCCATTGCATCAAGTACCTTGTGGGATGGTAATAATTGTTCAAAATATTAGCAAATGTAAGGGTTACAGCCAAAATTGAGTGAATGGATTGTGAAAAACTTAAAATGTTCGTTGCAAAAGGCATGGAAACATAAATTAATTATTAATTGAATAATTGTTTTTCTCTGGCAAGTAACCATAAGCGGGATAATGCCCTTCGAGGTGTCCATTATCAGGAATTAACGGACTCGGTGGAGGCAACAGGCAATCATAGATTCTGGCCTCTATGTAGTCCATTAATTGCTGATAATGGACACTTTGAAGGCATAATCCCTTACTTTTACTGTAAATGGACCATAATTTACTAAATGAACATCATGCTGTATTGAAGAAGACGTGAAACTAGAGATTGAGACCATAAACTCATCTTCACAATGTTTACTGAGGTAATAAATCGAGGAGTCTCTCTGTGTGTCTGTCTGTCTGACCTTATGTCTCTCTACCTGTCTGTCTGCCTGCCTTTCTCTTTACCTGTCTGTCTCTCTGTAGGGGTGTTGGTTGTATCTTCTATGAGATGACGACAGGTCGACCTCTGTTTCCTGGTTCCACAGTGGAGGAGGAGCTTCACTTCATCTTCAAACTCTTGGGTGAGGAGCATTCAGCTTCTGTTATTTTCATCTATAGAAAGCTGTGTATACTTAATGCATTTTGTGTGTTTGATATATATTGTGTATATTTCTTGTACAGGTACTCCCACAGAGCAGAGCTGGTCTGGGATCAGTTGTAATGACGAATTTGTTGCGCATAACTATCCTCTCTACCGAGCGGAGAGACTGAGTAACCACACTCCCAGGTACACAACTGTACTACACATTGGTACACAACTGTACTACACATGGCTAACACATAGTTACACAACTGTACTACACATGGCTAACACATAGTTACACTACTGTACTACACTTAGGTACACAACTGTACTACACATAGTTACACAACTGTACTTGTTTGATTGGTTTAGTTCAGGGTGAGGTGTAGTTAGGGGGAGGTGTAGTTAGGAGGAGGTGTAGTTCGGGGTGAGGTGTAGTTCAGGGTGTGGTGTAGTTAGGGATGAGGTGTAGTTCAGGGTCAAGTGTAGTTCAGGGTAAAGTGTAGTACAGGTTTAGGTGTATTTCAGGTCGAGGTGTATTTCAGGTTGAGGTGTAGTTCAGGTTGAGGTGTAGTTCAGGTTGAGGTGTAGTTCAGGTCGAGGTGTAGTTCAGGTTGAGGTGTATTTCAGGTTGAGGTGTAGTTCAGGTTGAGGTGTATTTCAGGTTGAGGTGTAGTTAGGGGTGAAGTGTAGTTCAGGTTGAGGTGTAGTTCAGGTTGAGGTGTAGTTAGGGGTGAAGTGTAGTTCGGGGTGAGGTATATTTCAGGTTGAGGTGTAGTTCAGGGTGAGAGGCCTTGTGCTGTCTGAGCCACGATTCCGTCAGTAGTCCACTAATTTCCTGTTTGGGTCACGATGATGTCGTAGCCGAGTCTCCATCCCCAGAGACCCGGTCTTGTTCTTTGTTTCCATCAAGGTCTCCATCATGTTGCAGCCTGCAGATCCACATGAAAGTTGGGTCCGGGTGAAGCTGCAGCAATGTTTGTGGGCTGTATGTGAGCAGCAGGTGGTCCAGGGTTGTTGGACATGTTGAGGGGTATCCGTGTAAAAAGGTTCTGGAAGCAGAAACTATGTCATTGAGACCCGTTTGACTGTGTTGGTCTGTGTGTTGTTTAGGCTCAGCACTGAAGGAGTTGAGCTGTTGTCAAAGTTCCTGAAGGTCAGTAAACATGGCAATGTTTTTATTTTATTTTATTTTATACTATAATAAGTCATAATGATAATGATGATAATGATAGTAATACTACTACTAGTACTACTGGTACTACTACTACTACTAATAATAATGATTATCAAAATATTTTTTTTTATTAAAAACATAATTAATGAGATAATTAATTAGAGCTGGGAAAGTTAACGCGTTATTATCGCGTTAACGCATTCATTAATTGACGCCGACAATTATTTTATAGGGCGTTAACGCATTTTTTTATTTTGAAAGTCCGTGGAGGAAGTCTTCAGCAGACTGCGTTGATGTAGCGTGTGGGAGAAGTTTAGATAAACAAAAGCAAGACAAGCTAACAAATGCTACAGAGAAGTGGAGACAAACTGCAGCCGGTTAGTATTGTGGAAGATGTCGGTCTGAGGAACGTTCTTAGGATCGCAACGAATGACGGCACGTATGACGGCACGTATGAGCACTATATGCACCTATATGCTGAAATTCACGGTAAACGCATTCAAACGGCACAGATTGGGAGCGAGCGAAGGACTTTGAAAGTTAGTGGAAAGATTAACGTGAGACAACGGTTTCTTCAGACGAACATCCGGTTTTCAGAGTAAGATGCCAACAAAGTATGAATTATATTCACATTAAGTATAAAACATGCTGCCTGCATCTCGTGAACCAAATGTTATTGCACTTTTGTTCATATAGCAGTACCTTTAAAATAAAAGTGCGCAATACACTACTTTTGAATTCATTATTGAACTTTGCCATAATAATGCGATTAATCGCAAAAAATCCATGCGATTAATTGCGATTAAATATTTTAATCGTTGCCCAGCACTAATGAATATATATAAATATCGAGCCGCAAGCTGTGATTCCTGCATTTGCAGAACCCTCTAGTGGTCAATTCAATTTATACTTTCAAGGTTTGTGTCTGGTACTTCTGTGGACATATCCTTCTGTTGAGTTCAGTCTAAATGGTGTGCTGAGCAACACCCTTTACAAGTTGATTGGTGGATATCTTCACAAGGCAATGAGATATCAACAAGCTTTATGAGAGTTTTAGTTTAGTCCAAAAATGACCCACAGAGAATTTAGTAGCAATCGGACCTCGGGTTTAGAAGAAGTCAAAAATACTGTTATCGAAGAAAAAAAAATGGTGGCAATTCTATTCAAGCAGACTTAACAGGTTGTTGAAGCACATTTGTAGAGTGAGTGGAGATGGAGGTCTATGGCAAGTTTAGAGCAAATTGGACTTAAGAGTTCTGACTTTTCAAAGCTGTACTTTAATAATAACGTCGTCATCAGGCCGATTGGGCTCATATTTCTTTTCCATCTCACGAGAATTTGTGCAAACAATTCCGTAAAAAAGTAATAAATAGGGTGAGAATAAACAAAATTTTGCCGTATGTGACCATTTGGGGTTCAAAGTCTTTTTTGCTCAACAAACAGGAGCAGCACACACAAAACCAAAACACATCCTGATAGAGGATCCCTCCTCTGTTCCGATGTGAGGGTCAAAGCTCAGAGGATGCTAACCCTGTGGACAGATTGTACAGCCCTCTGAGTAGAATTTGTGATTTGTTATTTTGGGCTGTACAAAATAAATTGAATTGAATTGAATCTAAATGAATTGAGGTGAGTTGAAGTGAAGTGACAGACTAGTAAATACTACAATAACTCCTACAAGAAGTAAGGTTAGATAGGTGTGATAGGAAGTGAATAAAATGTGTGAGAAGCATCATTATAAAAATAACGATTCCTCTCATCTTTACCTTCCTCAGCGTCTGTGTCTCCATAAGAGACGGACTCATGACTTATCGTTCTTTTGTTACGTCACTACTTGAGCGTGGGAAGTGCCATACGCAGCGGTTCTAAATGACAGGATGTGACTCATGTCTGAACAAATAAACAGAAACATAACATTGTTTATTTTATCTATTTGTTTATTTTGCAGGTAAAATGCACACCAATCAACAGTTAAAATGTAAGTGAGCCAGAGTTAGCCAGAGAGGCTAGTTTTCATCTGCTGTCCCCGGCCAGATGTTTGAAGGCAGCCTAAAATTACAAAATTTCAAATTAAAATGGAATTAAAATTCATAGATAAACAAACAGTAATGTATAGACAAAACCAATACACATATAACCAAAAGAAAAGTGTACATAAGACACTAGAGCAGAGCAGACATAACAGGCAGAACAAACCCACCTACAGTACAAGCACATATATAACACTGAGGCACAGAACAGACACATTAAAATGGAAAATAGCAAAACTGAACAAGACAAATGCACGTATAGACGAAACAAGCAGGCAGGACAGACAGTACATCAATGCTTGCACACCTGATTGGCTACAAGCCATTCCTTAAGGCTATGTTTGAATGTTTTGTACGTGTTCTTTGTGCGTATGTCTGGTGGCACAGCATTTCACGAGTGAGCTGCCTTCACAGAGAATGTAGATTTGCTAAACGAACTTGACCAATGTGAAATGACACAATCACCTCTTGAAGCAGATCTAGTGAGTCTGCTGCTTTGAGTGCTTTGTTTAATAAAATCACTAAGCGGAGGTGTGGCCATACCATGTAAAATTATTATATCAGTGAATTTAATGATGTTCTCCCAACTCAAGATATGGTGTTTGATGAGGATATTGCAGTGATGGTGACTTTTGGGTTTTTTATCAAGTATTTTTAGAGCTTGCTTATGGAGAACATGAATAGATTTTAATGTTGTGCTGCTGGCTTGTGCCCAGCTGATTAAGCAGTAAGATGGGGGACAATCATCGCATTAAAATACAGTTCCGCAGCCTGCACGGTTAGAGTGCTTCTTATATATCTAAAAGTCATGAGATTAAAGATCTGACACTACCTAAAGCCTCTCACCAGCAACATAAACATCTGGCTCCGGTGACACTTTGCAAGCCCTCTTTGTGAAGAACATACAAACAGTCTTTTTAACATTCAGGTGAAGGCAGGAATCTGCAAGCCATTTAGTTACGTTTGTCATTGTGGATGTGAGTTTAAGTGCAGCTTGTTCTTTGTTCTTAGTATGCACATAAATCACTGTATCGTCAGCGTACATTTGAATATCACACCCATTCCAGACACCCGGCAAATCATTAATGTATAAACTGAATAGTAAAGGTCCCAAAATAGAACCCTGGGGTACTCCCACATTAGATCTCAGAGTAGATGATGAAACATCACCCACTCTGACACACTGGGTTCTTCCTTCAAGGTAGGATTTCAGCAAGGCAAGAGACTCTTGGGAAAAGTAAAAATGTGACAGTTTATTAATCAGGACATTGTGATTAACCGTATCAAAAGCCTTCTTCAGGTCAAGAAAAACCGCTGCTACTACACGCCCTTTATCCATTTGAAGCTTCACGCTCTCTAAGAGGAAGCAGTTGGCTGTTTCAGTCGAATGATTAGCCCTGTAACCAAACTGCATAGGATGCAGCTGATATGGAGAGCTGTTGAGGTGTTAAGTTAAATAAGTTGCTCTGCAACACATTTATCAGCAATCTTGGAAACAGCAGGGAGGATTCTGATTGGCCGATAATTAGAGACATCGGTTGAATCTCCTGACTGAAAAATGGGTGTTACTGTGGCTGATTTCCATCCTTTCGGAAACACACATTGCCTGAGAGAGTTGTTGACAATGCTTGTGATAGGGTGAGCAAGTGTGCCTTTGTGTTTCTTTAGAACAATATTGTCAATTCCATAAACATCTTTGGCCCTAGAGTTCTTGAGTGAGCCTAGAATTCTGGTGACAGTAGATTTAGAGACATCCTGATTAGAGAAGCGTGGTTGACCTTAATTTACCGGTGTACGATCAAATTGACCAATACTGGATCTTTGATTTAAAGCTTCCACTGAGTTGATAAAGTATGAATTGGAAGCTGTACAAATTACAACTTCATCTTGTGTCAGGCACCCGTTCACATTCATTTTAAGTTGCTTCATTGAATTGCTGTTATGTTTGTCTGTAAACTTCTTTAGATTATCCCATATTATTTTAGAATTACCTCCTGCTTCATTAATGATCTTAACCCTTGTAATGTCCTGGGGTCACTTTTGACCCCATTAGACGTCTCTAAATAAATGAGACATCATTTTTTTTGCTTAATATTTAATAAAAAAATTAGCTTTTGCTTTTGTAAGTTCTTTCGTTACTTCGTTTCTCAGCATTGTGAATTCCTGCCTATCATTTCCAAATTTAGACTTTAGTGCCAGTTTTAACGCATAATGTCATTTTTTCATTAAATTCCAGATGTCACTATTTAGCCATGGAAGTGTGTTCTTTTGATTTTGTTAATTGTGGTCTGTATTGTGGATAAGAAGATGTTGCTGTCATCCTCCACACTTGCACCCGTTAAACAGTTGCTCCAATCAATTCCCAGCATCCTCAAATGAATTCTGGTCACCTTTCGGTATTCTTGATTGATAAGCCTTTCTGGTAGAAGACATTAAAACGTTTCTTTGTAAGTTTTCTTGTTAAAAGTATTAAATTATGGTCAGATATACCAGTTACCATATTGTGTGTTTTGATCATTCTTTCTGGTTTATTGTTAAAAATCAAATCAATCTGGGCCTGAGAAGAGTGGGTTATCCTTGTGGGTTTGTTCACTAACAGTCATATTAAAGCAATCAATTGTACATTTTAGGGATTTTCTTCCAGACTTATCCTCCCAATTTACATTAAAATCACCCATTAATATAACCTCTTTGTCAAAGTCACATTCCTTTAACATGGAATTAAGCTGATCATAAAATTCACAGTTGGACGATGGTGGTCTGTAGAGACAGATAAGAGTAAGAAACATTCGAGATGATAGTGACACTTTCAGACCAATACATTCCAATATGACATCACTTGACCACTCAATCTGGCTGCAGTTAAGGTGTTCTTTAATGTAAAACATTACTCCTCCTTTACCACTAGATCTATGTCTTCTAAATATATTGTATCCACGTACATTCAGAGCAACAGAGGGCCAGTTTATATGTAGCCAGGTTTCTGAGAGACATAGAAAGTCCAGGTTTGAATCCACAAGATGTTTTATTTGATCCATTGTTTTAATGAAGTTTGTATTTCAACTTTAGTTTGAAGGGAAGAAGAGGATCTCAGCAGCCGAGTCAATGAATCATCGTTATTTCAGTAACCTAGGAAACAGAGTGATGATGCTTCTCGACAGTAAGTTTAAACACAACTCTTTGTAATCTGTGATGTCACTGTGTGCTGTGACATCACTAAGTCACTTAATGTTGTTTCAGCAATGTCCATCTTCAGTCTGCCAGAGATTCAACTGGAAAAAGAAACAATCAGACCAACACTCACCTCTGATCCAGGTAACACACACATACACCCACACATACACGTACTGTTTTTCCAAACATTGGCCACCCAAAAGACAAAGAAGTAATTGAGTGAAAAACACAAAGTGAGCCGATAACACAATATATGTTCTGGAGCTTTTGATCATATCACAAAGTTCATTCTTGACAATCGACAGCTCCATGACAACTAAGCAGCACCATCCATTGAGGAAGATCATGTGATATGACTGAAAGCTCCAGAACAACAGCCGCCTTATGGTGAGATGGTTCTGTTATTTGTAAGATTAAAAAATAAAGCTTGAATTTCAGAAGACCACAAAACATCATTTGTTGTGTTAAATACATTGTTTTTATTAAATTTTTTTTTTTTGTCAAGTGAACAGTCTGGCCAAGAGGCGTGGTCTGCTACTCTGACATCATGGTGGAGGCGTGGTCTGCTACTCTGACATCATGGTGGAGGGGGGTCTGCTACTCTGAGATCATGGTGGAGGCGTAGTCTGATCTTCTGACATCATCATGGAGGCGGGACAAAGGGAAACTGAAAGAAGCAGAGGTGATGATGATGATTTTCTTTTCTCTGGAGGAGAAAAATAAGATCAGGAATTAAAACAAAAGAAGAAGAAAACAAAGTAAGCACTGAAATGATTGTTAATCAAGAGAAGAAGAGAAGAAAATGTCAGACAGACAGATTAATGCAATAATGGATCACAACAGCCATCTGACCAATCAGTTACCAGCAGGTTGTAACTATCAGCATGAGATTCCCATCAGTACACGAACGGATGAACAGATTAATGACTTACAGGTTATTGAACAGAACAGATGTTGGAATGTAAATTCTGTCTTCCATTTTCAGATTCAACACAAATTCCTGAATACAGGTATCACCTGTGTGTGTAATAACTCGTCAATCATTGGGATTGCACTAAAACTGTATTTGTTTTATTTTAAAAGAAAAACTAAACCATCAGACAACGTTCATCATCAGTTCAGACAGGAAGTGCTGTTTGGTATTCTGAATATAAATTGAATGTGACTAAAGTTACAGGAAAGAATCGATGAAGAATGTTTCATTTTTTATAGTTTAAAGTCTTAATAGATTACATTTACATTACAGTCATTTAGCAGACGCTTTTATCCAAAGCGACTTACAATTCAGATTCTATCATATTCATACACGTAGGCACAGCTACGGGAGCAATTTGGGGTTGAGTGTCTTGCTCAAGGACACATCGACAAGCGACTAGCGGAGCCGGAGATCGAACCACCAATCCTCTGACTGAAGGACGGCCCTGCTCTCCACTTAGCCACAGTCACCAATAATTGGTTTGGAGCCAGTATAACATTTACAATAACGTTTACAGTACAGTACGACATTTACAGACTGAAATCTGCAGAAAATAATGTTTTATTATAAAAGTGTGAAACTGGTTTCTGCTGTTCTGCATGTGTGTCGTACACTCAGACTGTATACTGTAATACTCGTAATATATGTAGTAATACTGTAAAAATACGGTGATACTGTAATTATAGATACAGGTATACTTTAAGTCTACAGTGAACAGCTGTGAGCTGTTTTCTTCATACAGATAATTTCATTTTAACAGGTTGAATTGTTTTTATTCAGGAATCAGAAGATGATGTGACATCCACTTATCTGAGACTGGGGGCGGAGTTTATCTGAGACGGGGACTAGTTTATCTGAGACTGGGGGCGGGGCTTTAGCCTAGTTTATATGGTGCACGTCGGTTCCGCTGGAGGTTGCTCTGTTTGTTAGTGCACCTCTGAATTTTTGTTACTTGACGATCACGTCACCGTCACTGGCAGCTGTGGTGGAAATCACGTCTTCATTTGTTACATGAACTAGTTATTGTCCATGAAAAGAAACTTTAAAGTGTATCATCGAGTCAAATCCTGAAACAGGAAACTCAGTCACCATGAAGAAATAGTTCAAGATAGAAACAAACATTTGTCGTCACATATTTGTCTGGTTTAGAATCAATCTTACTTTATTGAGCTGTGGGGAACCGGGTTGGTTTGTAGTCCACATGGATCCAGATGCCGTTTTCTCTGCGTTGTTTGGGTTGACAGACCAAAGTTTTCTGCAATATACTGCATGATGGGATTCTTCCAGATAACTTCTTTGAATATTCTTCCATCTGCAAAGAAAGCACTGCGACGTATCTTATGCTATAACTGATCAGCATACTTGAAATATCAATGAAAGTATGGAAAATGAATTATATCTTTTTATTATGTACAATTATTTTGACTACATGTATTGTGGATATATTTACTGTGTATAAATATACATTAAAACTCTTTATGAGCAGCATTGGTTGTTTATTTTGTTTACATGACACTTCTACAACTGAAAGAAACACTGACAGTAAACAGTCACACTGAGCATGAATGTAGAGACATGAGGTATATAGAATATGATGATACAAAATACAAAACAACACAAATATGTGAAATGGTTTAGGGTTAGGATTAAATCGTATTCACAAAGATCTCCCCACGCCGTCCAACGACTTCACGGTTGGATAAAGATCTAAGGCAAGGCACGGGCCAGCGCATGTCACTCAATATCTCATCAGCCGTATGTATTTTGACCCTGTGCAGGAAATCCATGACGGTGTCCTTATTTACATTTTTTAACCCTTTATTCATTTAGATATTAAATTGTGTCGTATAGGTTAGGATTAGGATTAGGTTTGGATTGGGGTTTTGGGGAACAGTGCTGTAAAAACAGCAAGGTCCCCCGATGCACGGTCCATCGCTGAGCTCCGACTCTGAGCCACCGGCGAGGCCACCACTACACCCCGGCCCCTCACACAGTTCGGTTTGTCCATTCTCCCACCGAGGTAAGTATCAATGTTCCACAAGCATCCACACACGCCCAAACATCCAACCGTTAGGGTTAGGTTTAGGTAAAAACGTGACCACCTGATGGAGGTTAGGGTTAGGGTTAGGGTTAGGGTTAGGGTCAGGGTTAGGGTTAGGTTAGGTAAGGAGCGTGGCCCTCCTAAGAGGGCCACGAGGGGCACTGGCACAAGGGGGCTGTCCTTTAAAAAGGCTTTAATAAAACACCTAAAAAATAAAAAACAATCAAGAATTTAAAAATTAAAAATGTATAAAATAACACTGAAGCCCCCTAGGCACGGGCAGGGTTAGGTTAGGTAAGGAGCGTGGCCCTCCTAAGAGGGCCACGAGGGGCACTGGCACAAGGGGGCTGTCCTTTAAAAAGGCTTTAATAAAACACCTAAAAAATAAAAAACAATCAAGAAGGGTTAGGGTTAGGGTTAGGTAAGGAGCGTGGCCCTCCTAAGAGGGCCACGAGGGGCACTGGCACAAGGGGGCTGTCCTTTAAAAAGGCTTTAATAAAACACCTAAAAAATAAAAAACAATCAAGACAATTTTATTAAAAACAGCCCGGCAGTAGAGCAACCAACAGCGGAACCGGCAGAGAGGAAATGTTAAAAGGGGAAGGGGAATTAAAAAACGGGCAAACATGGGGACAAAGGAATAAAAACCACAATCATACACAACAAATCCCCAATGAATATATAAATAAAATGTGTAAATTAATTAATTTTATATAAAAAGATAAATTAACATATAAAGTGTATATACACAAACACCACCTCTAAAACTTTAAAAGGATAAATAGATAAATAAGTGCTTTTTAAAAAAGAGAAAAAGGATAAATTAACATATAATAAATGTATATACACACACACACACACACACACACACCACCTCTAAAACTATAAAAACATAAATAAATACATAAGTGCTTAAAAAGTGCATAAAAGTGAGATAATGTGTAGGGTTAGGGGTTAGGGTTAGGGTTAGGTGAGGGGAAAAAGGTTTATCTGCCTACCAAAGAGGCTAGGGTTAGGGTTAGGGTTAGGTGTTAGGGGATTGTGATCACTATGCTGGAAGCCAGCAAGGTGATCTGTGCACTGTCCATCACTACCTCACATCCTGAAGCACCTACCTCTCATTCAAGCCTTTAGGATGTCTTGTATCCAGTCTGGCAATCCAGATCCTTTCAGCCCTTTTCCTCTGGGAAATGTTCCACCTGGGGTTACACTCAATGACAGTCGTTAAAACAGATTTCCATCCATGTAATAGGAAGTGTTTCACAAAAGGTGTCTCCATCTTTTTCCTCTTCAGTATGTTGTATTTGTGTTGAGTGAATCGAGTAGAAATGGTGTTCCCCGTTTCACCCACATACTGTAAACCACACTTTTTACAAGAAATCAGATATATACAATTTTTGGACTTTAGACTGCCACGGGTCATTGTCTGAAAGACCTCTTTTGTGTACCGATTAGTGAACCAGTTTTGGTGTTTAAAATACTGGTCCTGTACTCTGGTTTTAGGGTCAAAGAGGGGTTTAATTTTCGCTTTTACCAGGAGATCCTGTAAATTCTTGTTTTTCCTGAATGCAGCAATAATGCTATAGTTTTGTAATGTTGATGTTCCTGTAATGTGTTTTTGAAAGTTCCTCTTACTTTGTCTAATTAGTTCAACAGTTGACGGGGAAAATGTCGTCACAAATGGAAGGTTACAAGTTACTACTGGTGGTCTAGTTTGCTGAAATGACCTTCTGCATTTTCTAAGGAAGGTCCTAGAGTACCCTCTGGTGGACAAAGCTCGAAACAGCACTCTGACTGCCGAATTAAAATCTTCCTCTTCAGTGCAAATTCTGTGAAACCTCAACAATTGTGACTTAATCAAGCCTGCATAGGTGTGCTTTGGGTGGAAGCTAGTTTTATAGAGCAGAGCGTGGGTGTCTGTCTCTTTAAAGAACACTTTGATCGCTAGTGTGTGGGTCTCCTTGAACCTGTCGTTCTTAAAAGTGGTGGTGTCCAAGAAATCGACAGAGGTCAAACTGCTGGTTGATTTTAGCTTGATTGATTCACTGTGATTATTCAGCGTGTTCAAAAATGTGTCAAAGTCCTCTCTCGTATGAGGCCACACCCCCCAGATGTCATCTAAAAACCTGTAGTAGTACAGAGGTTTTTTAGGACATGTTTTTAGGGCTGACTCCTCCCATTCAGCCATAAAGATGTTTGCATATGCGGGAGCAAATTTCTTCCCCATAGCTGTACCTTTAATTTGCAGGAAAAATTCTCCATTAAATGTGAAGTCATTTTTGGTCAAATTAATCTCTAATAACTGTAATAATTCTTTTTCTGGTCTTTTTTTGTTTGGGTGTTTCCGAAATGCATTTCTTATGGCTTGCATGCCTTCTTTGAAGTCAATATTTGTATATAGACTGTCTATGTCAATTGTAAAAAGAATAGAGTTGTCAGGAATGTGCAGTTTTTTTACTATGTTGATAAAGTGGTACGTGTCCTTAATGTAACTGGGGTGTGTGGTCGAGAGAGGATTGAGGAAGAAGTCCAGGTATTCTGCAGTGTAATATGTTTCACTGCTGCAGTCAGACACAATGGGTCTACCTGGAGGGATTTCATGTGGTTTGCTCCACTTAGTTGGATCCTTGTGGATTTTGGGCAGCATGTAAAATAATCTGGCTCTGGGTTCCGAGTTGCCCATTAAATAATATTTTTGTTTTGCCTTAATAAACCTTTTCTCATAGAGAGTTTGGATAATTTTGTTCATGATTGGAATCGTTTCTGGATAAATAGGTTTGGTCAATTTAGTGTAGTATTTGGGGTCGTTGAGTTGTCGATAACCCTCCCATACATACTGTTCTCTGTCCATAATGACCATAGCACTGCCTTTATCAGCTGGCTTGATGATGATGTGTTTGTTACTGTTCAGTTCTGTCAGTGCTCTAACCTCTTCAGTACTCAGGTTTGGTGGTACACGATGGACCCTAAACTCAGCATCCAAATATTGAAGATCCGCCTTGATGAGAGCCGTGATTTCACTGGGTGTTTGTCCCTGGGGGGGAGTCCAGACTGATTTCTGAATGAAAGGCAGCGGTTCAGAGTCTTTTGCATGTTCATAATAAGCTGCCAGTTTCAGCTTCCTATGGTATTGCTGAGTATCATAACGGCTTTGTTCCTTAATGTCTTTGTTTGTGCCCTTTGTGGGGATAAAGTTCAAGCCTTTGTTAAGCAGAGCAAATTGTGGTGCAGTTAACTTAAAGTTTTTTGTTAAATTAATAACAGTCTTATCCCCCTCCTGTGGAGGCAGGTTTATGGGGACAATTAGTTTAAGTAAGTGCACCAGTGGTCCAGCATGCGCTGAGCTGTGTCATAAGTCCAGTGCAGGTTATCTGGTCCTGTTTTAAAGTCAGTGCTTGGTAGAGACGGAATATACTCACCCAGGTCAGAGATGTACGCGTTCAGGTGTGTGAGACGCATTTTCTCTCTCGTTGGAAGATTGGGGGAGAAGTTGATCTGTGGAATGAAAATTTCCGCCCACGGAAACTTCTCTTGGGCCAACTTAAGCGCTCTCTGCAGCTGTTTGATAGCTGTCTCTTTGGTCTTTTGGACACGGTTGTTTAGGCCAAAGGCCAGGATGATTTTTTCCACCGTGGCTGTGGATCTGGCTTTGTCCAGTAGCTCTTCTGCGTTTCTGAAGGTGGCACCTGGGAAGGCGTCAATTTGTAGATCTGGATTGTTGTGTGGTGGGAATCTGTTGGTATTTGAGTCACCCATGATTAGCCATTTTTTGCCAACCGTGAGGCTCCAATCTTGCAACTTTCTCGAAGTGGTGAGATGTTTCGTAGGTCGGTGTAACATCAGTGACTGTGGTGTGATGACCGTCCCTCTTGGAGTCGAATCCAGTCGAGTCTGCACCGCTGTTTGAAGACTGCCGGTCGTCGGTCTGGTGGACTGCACGCTGTCTGGAACAGGAGGGTGCGGCTCTCCGTCTTCCTCATCCACTAGTGGATCCAGCTCCTGCTGTGAGAGCTCCATGATGGAGCTCGTTATGGAAGCCACACATCCATTGTGGTGTGGGGGGGCCCGAAGAAGAAGCAGGGGGGCCGGGGGGGCCTCTCGTGGACTAGCTGTCCTCCTGGTAAACAGTCTTAGTGGTCTTTGTGATTGTGGATGGAGCTGTTGAGGAGTCGGTGTAGGTGGAACTATGTTTTGTGTGTTCTCACTATGTTGTGAGAGGGGCCAAATGTCTGACAGGGGCATCGGAGTAGTGTCCAGAACCATGTCAGTCCCTTGTGTTAGGCTGTCTGCAGGTCTACTAAGGGCCTGTGTTTCCTGGACGGATGGGACCACTCTGTGTGGTGGTGTAACGGGCGTCAGAGGAACCGTGTTGGTTGGTGCCCCATGTACCTCCGCTGTGACTGAGCGTGTGACGTCAGCCACCGACGCATTTGTAGCTCCGTTAGGTGGAGCCTGTAGCTCTGGGTGCAGCACGGTGCCATTTTGGACCGCTGCAGTTCTGGTCGTCGGTGAAGGACTGTCCCCCGCATGCAGGATGAGAAGTGTCTCCCCAACAACGCCTCTAGCCTCGGCCAGTGTGTCGGGTGCTAATCTGCTACCGAGGTTTCTCTTCGCCCAGGCTGAGGCTACTTCAAAGGGGCCGCTCCAATCGTGAGGTGAGAGTTTATAAAGTTTATCTATCTCACTCTTTATGACGTTTTCATAATGGTCCTGAAGTATAATCAGTGTGGTGTGGGCCCAGTTTTTAGCATTTCCTTCAATTAGCCTCTGGGTGTCGGCATTCGGTACCGCGGGTTTAATTAGCGTGGATAGCTGATTAATCACTCTGTTAATTGTGCGGGGCGGCTGGTCTGCACTCACATTTGTGAGGTGATGCGCTGTTTTAATCACTCTGTGTAGAATGCGGCATTTAAGCCCAAAGTCTGGATCATCGGATCTGGGTCTATTCTGATGGCTTTCATTGTGTTGTAGCTGTTGCTGACCTGTGTTGTGTGTGTGGTCGATCTTACGTTTATTACGTGGCATGTTGGACCGGTACTCCGCCGGTCTCTGGACGGTTCTGCGGTCCACGAATTGTGTCTTATAGTTTGCTTCTCTGCCATTATAGTTACGGCGCCGAGAAGGGCGGTCCCCGTCGGGTCCGAGTCCGGTCCTCGTGACGGAGGCATACGTCCTGCGGCGGCCGTCTGATGGATCCCTCCGGCGGACGTCTGGTGGACACCTGCGGGGGACATCTGATGGATCCCTGCGGTGGTGGACGTCCGATGGATGCCCGTGATGGCGGACGTCCGATGGATGTCTGCGGCGGACGTCTGATGGATCCCTCCGGCGGATGTCCGCTGGATACCTGCGGCGGACATCCGCTGTATATCCGCGGCGGCGGACGTCTGATGGATCCCCGCGGCGGCGGCGGACATCTGATGGATCCTCGCGGTGACCGACGTCTGATGGATCCCCGCGGCTGCGGCCGTCTGCTGGGTACCTGTGGTGGTTGTATGAAGGGTCCCGACGTCGGCGAGGGGACGCAGGTCTGGTGGGTGACCTCGGGCGCTGGCTCCGCTGTCTGCGGCCTCTCCCGTAGTTGACAACCGTCCACTCCTCGCCGCGGTCACGGCCGTGGTGGAACATGGTGAGGCTAGGTTAGCTTAGCTTAGCCTCGTTAGCATGTGGCTCAGAAAAAAGTTTACAAGAGTTGTTTTACCTTTTATTTTCTGTTCAGGTGAACCATATTTTGAACAAGTAAATTAATCGCGACGTTTCGGTTCTAAGAAGAACCTTCTTCAGGCTACTTGTTCTTTGTAGAATAACTGTATAGTTACGGAACGATGTCGGACGCTGTTGTAGCATCGGCCATGTTGTGGAAAAGGGAGGATGGGCTGTGATGCGAAGTTCCTATGGTCTGGCGCCCCTGGGCTCAGCCATTTTGTTCCAAGGACCAATCAGTAGGCCATCTGACTAAGCAGCCATGACATATTTGATGCCTAACTGATTGTCCAGTGAGATCTGATGAGTCATGTTCTCTGCACTGTTTCAAATGTACACAACTATTATCATACACATATGTATACACTTTATGCATTAAACCGTGGCATGTTTGATGCCTAACTGATTGTCCAGTGAGATCTGAGGGTTAGGTTTGGGTTCGGGTTATGGGAGAATGCTGTAAATACAGTCCAGCCCCCGGTGCACTGTCCATCACAGAGCCATGCTCCGAATCCCTCAATGTTCGTTCAAACCCTGTGGGTCCTTGGTCCCGAGTTTAGCGATCCATCTCATCTCGGCCTTCTTCCTCTGTGCCGTGGTCCAGCAGGCGTTAGTCTCGACGACTGTTGTTGTGAGTGCTTCCAGTCCATGTAAGAGAAAGTGTCTAACTAGTGGTGTATCAGTCTTCTTTCTCTTGGTAATGTTGTACTTGTGTTGTGCAAAGCGTGTGGAAAGCATATTGCCAGTTTAACCCACATATTGTAATTTACACTTTGTGCATGAAATATTGTAAACACAGTTTTTGGTGAAAGGGTCTCCTCTGGTTAGGATTTTAAATATTTCCCCTGTGCTGTTATTACAGAGCCACTGTCTATGTCTAAAGTAATCTTTTTGTACTGTGGGCCTTGGTTTTAAAAGTGGTTGTATTTTAGCCTTTACTAAGTGATCCTGTAAGTTTTTATTCCTTCTGAACGCTGGTATGATACTGTGATTACTTAGGGTGGGAGACCCTTTGATGCACGTATTGAAGTTGATTCTGAGTTGGTTGGATAGTTTCTTGGTGGACGGAGAGTAGGTGGTGATGAGTGGAAGGCTTGAAGTAAGTGCTGTAGGTTTAACCTCCAGAAATGATTTGAGGCCCTTTCTACAGAAGGTCCTAGAGTACCCCCTAGTGGACAATGCTCGAAATAGAATTGTGACCGCTTCCTTGAAATCATTCTGTCCTGTGCAGATTCTGTGAAATCTAAGTAATTGTGATTTGATTAGTCCCGCGTACGTATGTTTGGGATGGAAACTGGTCTTGTGGAGGAGAGCATGTGTGTCTGTTTCTTTAAAGAACACTTTGATATCTAAACATTGATTTTTTTGGAAATTGTTTCCTTTAAAAATTGTCGTGTCCAGAAAATCCACCGACTTCAGACTGCTCGTTGATTTAATTTTAATCGAGTCCCTGTGGGTATTGAGGGTATTTAGGAAGCTCTCAAATTCTAGTTGGTTATGGGTCCACACCCCCCAGATATCATCGAGGTATCTATAATAATGGAGCGGCTTTTTTTCACAGGCCTGCAGTGCTGTAGTCTCCCATTCAGCCATGAAGATATTGGCATAAGCTGGTGCGAATTTTTTGCCCATGGCTGTTCCTTTAATTTGTAAGAACCATTCCTCGTTGAATTGGAAATCATTTCTGGTCAGATTAATCTTCAGTAATTCCAGTAGCTCTTTATCAGGCCTCTTTATGTTACGCTGTTTTTGGAAGGCGTTTTTTATAGCCTGTAATCCCTCTTCAATGTCTATGTTGGTGTATAAGCTCTCAATATCTAAGGTAAAGAGGATGGCTTCTTCAGGAATCTTCAGTTTCTTTACTATGTTCACGAAATGATAAGTGTCTTTAATATAGCTGGGATGTGTGATTGAAAGAGGATTTAAAAAGTGGTCCAAATACTCCGCCGTGTGGTAGGTCTCGCTGCTGCAGTCTGAGACAATAGGACGGCCTGGTGGAATTTGATGAGGTAAGCTCCATTTACTGGGATCTTTGTGGATCTTAGGGAGCATATAAAAGATTCTGGCTCTGGGTGTGGAGTCCCCTATCAGGTAGTGCTTCTGTTTAGTGTTAATAAATCTTTTGTCGTGTAAAGATTGGATGATTTTATTAACTAAGGGGATGGTGTCCAGATAGATAGGTTTATCTAATTGAATATAATATTTCTCATCCTTCAGTTGTCTGTAGCCTTCCCACAAATATTGTTCTCTATCCAAAATTACTATGGCACTCCCTTTATCTGCCGGTTTGATGACAATCTGTTTATTGTCTTTTAATTGTTTGAGGGCCAGAATTTCAGAATTGCTAAGATTAGGAGGAATTTGGTGAACTTTAAATTTGGTGTCAAAATATCTGTCGTCAGCTCTGATGATATTATCAATTTCTGGTGGAATTACAGTTTTTGGAGGAGTCCATGTTGACTTGTGAATAAACGGAAGTCTTTTAGTAGGAGGCTTATGCTCGTAGTAGGCCGCTAATCTGAGTGTTCTGTGATATTGTTGTACATCATACTTGGTTTGTGGGATCAGATCCCTATTAGTGCCCTGAGTGGGAATAAAATTGAGTCCCCGGGAAAGCAGAGATATCTGTTCAGTGGTCAATATTACATTCTTGGTTAAATTGATAACCGATTTGTTCCCCTCCTGTAGCGGCAGGCTTATGGGGATACTTAATTTAAATGTGCGCACCAGTGGTCAAATATGATTTTTCCGGTCTCATTTGTCCAATGAACATTGTCTGCTTCAGTTTTGAATTGTGTGCTGGGTAACATAGGAATGTACTCACCCAGTAGTGCAATGTATGTGTTGAGCTGTGTTAAGTTATGTTTCTCCTTCTCTGTCAGGCTGTTGGAAAAGTTAATTTGTGGGATGATGATCCGAGCCTGGGGAAAGGTAGTTTTAGCCACTCTCAGCATGCTCTGCAGTTGCTTGATGGACGTCTCTTTAGTCTTTTGGTCCCGATTGCAGATTCCGAAGGACATGATGATCTTCTCCACCGTGACGTGTGTTGTAGTGTTTTGCAGAATGCCCTCAGCGTTCCTGAAGTTGGCCCCTGGAAACGAATCGATCTGAAGGTCAGTTATGGTGTGTGGTGGCAGAGTAGACACATTTGAGTCTCCCATGATGACATGTTTTTTGTGGATGTTAAGATGCCATTCTTTTAGCTTTCTGGACGACGTCATGTGTCTTGAAGGGCGAAAGGGGCCCGCTGTGTGGGGTGTGAGGAGTACTCCCGTGCCGGCTGCCGGGGTAAGCAGGGTCTGCACTGCTGTGTGCAACGTTTCAGTAGATCTGAGTGTCGGGGCGATGGGACCCCCGCTGGGAGGACCAGCCTCACTCACCCTGGTCTCCTCCTCTGGGAGGATGGTGCTGTGAGTCGGCGAGAGTTCTTCAATGGAGCTTGTGTCGTGTGAGACGCAGCCATTCCCCTGTGTGGGTGTGTGTGTGCTGGAAGATGGAGACTGGGTGGGCTGTGATGCGTCACCCAAAGTGAAGGGAAACATCCTGCGGATCCTCTGGGGTAGTGGAAGGTGCTGTAGAGGAGTGGCTGTGAAGAGGTCCTCCTCTGGTGTGTCCTCAACCACGCGCAGAGATGGCTCTGACCTCGCTGCGGAGAGAGGCCGACTGTGAGAAGTCCACCCATCCTCCAGTGTTGTGGGGACCGGAGTGTGTGCTGGCGTCTGAAGTGCACGGGGGGACATGTCCGTGGCAGCAGCGTGCAGCAAGGCTGTGGTCAGACCCGTAGCTGTAGCTGCGCCAGAGCCCCGACCTTGTGGTGGGAGGTCTCTCTTCGCGCTGACTCGGGGGGCTGAAATCTCCAATGTGTGCATGTGTGTGTCAGTCTGCTCCTGCAGTCGTGTCAGTTCCGCCGTGATGATCTCTTCAGTCTCGGTCAGTGTTTCAGGCGTCAATCTGCGGCCGAAATGTCTCTTAGCCCAGTTAGACGCTATTTCGAACGGGGCATGCCACTCAGGTGACTCTAATATGTGCAGTTCACCTATTTCTTTTTCAATAACCTGTTCATAGTGGTTACGGAGAATGACGAGTGTCGTGTGTGCCCAGTTTTTGGCGTTGCCCTCAATCAGTTGTGATGTCTGTGTGTTAGGTACTGCAGGTTTAATCAAAATGGTTAACTGTTTC
>NW_027466502.1:1480000-1485000 GCF_050575085.1 Anarhichas minor
ACCAGACTTTTGGCGTGATGATCGTATATAGCTGTTGGCTACTTGGTGCTAGCCTCCTGAAACTTGGTGTGTGCATTCCTAGCACACCAGAGCACCTTTGTATTAAGTCTGGCATCTGTAGCTGCTTCCTGTGGTATGGCTGCCATAGAGCCCCATTGGATTATTTTGGTGATGATCGTATATAGCTCTTGGCTACTTGGTGCTAGCCTCCTGAAACTTGCTGTGTGTGTTGGTATTAAGCCAGAGCACGTGTGTGTCAAGTTTCTGTGGCTCTAGCTTGTTCCTTTAGTATAGCTGTCATAGACTCCCATTGCTTTAGGGTTAGGGTTAGGGTTAGGGTTAGGGTTAGGTAATAGCAAGGATACCAGACTTTTGGCGTGATGATCGTATATAGCTGTTGGCTAGGGTTAGGGTTAGGGTTAGGGTTAGGGTTAGGGTTAGGGTTAGGTGTTAGGGGATTGTGATCACTATGCTGGAAGCCAGCAAGGTGATCTGTGCACTGTCCATCACTACCTCACATCCTGAAGCACCTACCTCTCATTCAAGCCTTTAGGATGTCTTGTATCCAGTCTGGCAATCCAGATCCTTTCAGCCCTTTTCCTCTGGGAAATGTTCCACCTGGGGTTACACTCAATGACAGTCGTTAAAACAGATTTCCATCCATGTAATAGGAAGTGTTTCACAAAAGGTGTCTCCATCTTTTTCCTCTTCAGTATGTTGTATTTGTGTTGAGTGAATCGAGTAGAAATGGTGTTCCCCGTTTCACCCACATACTGTAAACCACACTTTTTACAAGAAATCAGATATATACAATTTTTGGACTTTAGACTGCCACGGGTCATTGTCTGAAAGACCTCTTTTGTGTACCGATTAGTGAACCAGTTTTGGTGTTTAAAATACTGGCCCTGTACTCTGGTTTTAGGGTCAAAGAGGGGTTTAATTTTCGCTTTTACCAGGAGATCCTGTAAATTCTTGTTTTTCCTGAATGCAGCAATAATGCTATAGTTTTGTAATGTTGATGTTCCTGTAATGTGTTTTTGAAAGTTCCTCTTACTTTGTCTAATTAGTTCAACAGTTGACGGGGAAAATGTCGTCACAAATGGAAGGTTACAAGTTACTACTGGTGGTCTAGTTTGCTGAAATGACCTTCTGCATTTTCTAAGGAAGGTCCTAGAGTACCCTCTGGTGGACAAAGCTCGAAACAGCACTCTGACTGCCGAATTAAAATCTTCCTCTTCAGTGCAAATTCTGTGAAACCTCAACAATTGTGACTTAATCAAGCCTGCATAGGTGTGCTTTGGGTGGAAGCTAGTTTTATAGAGCAGAGCGTGGGTGTCTGTCTCTTTAAAGAACACTTTGATCGCTAGTGTGTGGGTCTCCTTGAACCTGTCGTTCTTAAAAGTGGTGGTGTCCAAGAAATCGACAGAGGTCAAACTGCTGGTTGATTTTAGCTTGATTGATTCACTGTGATTATTCAGCGTGTTCAAAAATGTGTCAAAGTCCTCTCTCGTATGAGGCCACACCCCCCAGATGTCATCTAAAAACCTGTAGTAGTACAGAGGTTTTTTAGGACATGTTTTTAGGGCTGACTCCTCCCATTCAGCCATAAAGATGTTTGCATATGCGGGAGCAAATTTCTTCCCCATAGCTGTACCTTTAATTTGCAGGAAAAATTCTCCATTAAATGTGAAGTCATTTTTGGTCAAATTAATCTCTAATAACTGTAATAATTCTTTTTCTGGTCTTTTTTTGTTTGGGTGTTTCCGAAATGCATTTTTTATGGCTTGCATGCCTTCTTTGAAGTCAATATTTGTATATAGACTGTCTATGTCAATTGTAAAAAGAATGGAGTTGTCTATGTCAATTGGGTTAGGGTTAGGGTTAGGGTTAGGGTTAGGGTTAGGGTTTAGGGTTAGGGTTAGGGTTAGGGTTAGGGTTAGGGTTAGGGTTGGGTTAGGGTTAGGGTTAGGGTTAGGGTTAGGGTTGGGTTAGGGTTAGGGTTAGGGTTAGGGTTAGGTAATAGCAAGGATACCAGACTTTTGGCGTGATGATCGTATATAGCTGTTGGCTACTTGGTGCTAGCCTCCTGAAACTTGGTGTGTGCATTCCTAGCACACCAGAGCACCTTTGTATTAAGTCTGGCATCTGTAGCTGCTTCCTGTGGTATGGCTGCCATAGAGCCCCATTGGATTATTTTGGTGATGATCGTATATAGCTCTTGGCTACTTGGTGCTAGCCTCCTGAAACTTGCTGTGTGTGTTGGTATTAAGCCAGAGCACGTGTGTGTCAAGTTTCTGTGGCTCTAGCTTGTTCCTTTAGTATAGCTGTCATAGACTCCCATTGCTTTAGGGTTAGGGTTAGGTTTAGGGTTAGGGTTAGGTAATAGCAAGGATACCAGACTTTTGGCGTGATGATCGTATATAGCTGTTGGCTACTTGGTGCTAGCCTCCTGAAACTTGGTGTGTGCATTCCTAGCACACCAGAGCACCTTTGTATTAAGTCTGGCATCTGTAGCTGCTTCCTGTGGTATGGCTGCCATAGAGCCCCATTGGATTATTTTGGTGATGATCGTATATAGCTCTTGGCTACTTGGTGCTAGCCTCCTGAAACTTGCTGTGTGTGTTGGTATTAAGCCAGAGCACGTGTGTGTCAAGTTTCTGTGGCTCTAGCTTGTTCCTTTAGTATAGCTGTCATAGACTCCCATTGCTTTAGGGTTAGGGTTAGGGTTAGGGTTAGGGTTAGGTAATAGCAAGGATACCAGACTTTTGGCGTGATGATCGTATATAGCTGTTGGCTAGGGTTAGGGTTAGGGTTAGGGTTAGGGTTAGGTAATAGCAAGGATACCAGACTTTTGGCGTGATGATCGTATATAGCTGTTGGCTACTTGGTGCTAGCCTCCTGAAACTTGGTGTGTGCATTCCTAGCACACCAGAGCACCTTTGTATTAAGTCTGGCATCTGTAGCTGCTTCCTGTGGTATGGCTGCCATAGAGCCCCATTGGATTATTTTGGTGATGATCGTATATAGCTCTTGGCTACTTGGTGCTAGCCTCCTGAAACTTGCAGTGTGTGTTGGTATTAAGCCAGAGCACGTGTGTGTCAAGTTTCTGTGGCTCTAGCTTGTTCCTTTAGTATAGCTGTCATAGACTCCCATTGCTTTAGGGTTAGGGTTAGGGTTAGGGTTAGGTTTAGGGTTAGGGTTAGGTAATAGCAAGGATACCAGACTTAGGGTTAGGGTTAGGGTTAGGGTAGGGTTAGGGTAGGGTTAGGGTTAGGGTTAGGGTTAGGTAATAGCAAGGATACCAGACTTTTGGCGTGATGATCGTATATAGCTGTTGGCTACTTGGTGCTAGCCTCCTGAAACTTGGTGTGTGCATTCCTAGCACACCAGAGCACCTTTGTATTAAGTCTGGCATCTGTAGCTGCTTCCTGTGGTATGGCTGCCATAGAGCCCCATTGGATTATTTTGGTGATGATCGTATATAGCTCTTGGCTACTTGGTGCTAGCCTCCTGAAACTTGCTGTGTGTGTTGGTATTAAGCCAGAGCACGTGTGTGTCAAGTTTCTGTGGCTCTAGCTTGTTCCTTTAGTATAGCTGTCATAGACTCCCATTGCTTTAGGGTTAGGGTTAGGTTTAGGGTTAGGGTTAGGTAATAGCAAGGATACCAGACTTTTGGCGTGATGATCGTATATAGCTGTTGGCTACTTGGTGCTAGCCTCCTGAAACTTGGTGTGTGCATTCCTAGCACACCAGAGCACCTTTGTATTAAGTCTGGCATCTGTAGCTGCTTCCTGTGGTATGGCTGCCATAGAGCCCCATTGGATTATTTTGGTGATGATCGTATATAGCTCTTGGCTACTTGGTGCTAGCCTCCTGAAACTTGCTGTGTGTGTTGGTATTAAGCCAGAGCACGTGTGTGTCAAGTTTCTGTGGCTCTAGCTTGTTCCTTTAGTATAGCTGTCATAGACTCCCATTGCTTTAGGGTTAGGGTTAGGGTTAGGGTTAGGGTTAGGTAATAGCAAGGATACCAGACTTTTGGCGTGATGATCGTATATAGCTGTTGGCTAGGGTTAGGGTTAGGGTTAGGGTTAGGGTTAGGGTTAGGGTTAGGTGTTAGGGGATTGTGATCACTATGCTGGAAGCCAGCAAGGTGATCTGTGCACTGTCCATCACTACCTCACATCCTGAAGCACCTACCTCTCATTCAAGCCTTTAGGATGTCTTGTATCCAGTCTGGCAATCCAGATCCTTTCAGCCCTTTTCCTCTGGGAAATGTTCCACCTGGGGTTACACTCAATGACAGTCGTTAAAACAGATTTCCATCCATGTAATAGGAAGTGTTTCACAAAAGGTGTCTCCATCTTTTTCCTCTTCAGTATGTTGTATTTGTGTTGAGTGAATCGAGTAGAAATGGTGTTCCCCGTTTCACCCACATACTGTAAACCACACTTTTTACAAGAAATCAGATATATACAATTTTTGGACTTTAGACTGCCACGGGTCATTGTCTGAAAGACCTCTTTTGTGTACCGATTAGTGAACCAGTTTTGGTGTTTAAAATACTGGCCCTGTACTCTGGTTTTAGGGTCAAAGAGGGGTTTAATTTTCGCTTTTACCAGGAGATCCTGTAAATTCTTGTTTTTCCTGAATGCAGCAATAATGCTATAGTTTTGTAATGTTGATGTTCCTGTAATGTGTTTTTGAAAGTTCCTCTTACTTTGTCTAATTAGTTCAACAGTTGACGGGGAAAATGTCGTCACAAATGGAAGGTTACAAGTTACTACTGGTGGTCTAGTTTGCTGAAATGACCTTCTGCATTTTCTAAGGAAGGTCCTAGAGTACCCTCTGGTGGACAAAGCTCGAAACAGCACTCTGACTGCCGAATTAAAATCTTCCTCTTCAGTGCAAATTCTGTGAAACCTCAACAATTGTGACTTAATCAAGCCTGCATAGGTGTGCTTTGGGTGGAAGCTAGTTTTATAGAGCAGAGCGTGGGTGTC
>NW_027466502.1:1492500-1500000 GCF_050575085.1 Anarhichas minor
TTACACTCAATGACAGTCGTTAAAACAGATTTCCATCCATGTAATAGGAAGTGTTTCACAAAAGGTGTCTCCATCTTTTTCCTCTTCAGTATGTTGTATTTGTGTTGAGTGAATCGAGTAGAAATGGTGTTCCCCGTTTCACCCACATACTGTAAACCACACTTTTTACAAGAAATCAGATATATACAATTTTTGGACTTTAGACTGCCACGGGTCATTGTCTGAAAGACCTCTTTTGTGTACCGATTAGTGAACCAGTTTTGGTGTTTAAAATACTGGCCCTGTACTCTGGTTTTAGGGTCAAAGAGGGGTTTAATTTTCGCTTTTACCAGGAGATCCTGTAAATTCTTGTTTTTCCTGAATGCAGCAATAATGCTATAGTTTTGTAATGTTGATGTTCCTGTAATGTGTTTTTGAAAGTTCCTCTTACTTTGTCTAATTAGTTCAACAGTTGACGGGGAAAATGTCGTCACAAATGGAAGGTTACAAGTTACTACTGGTGGTCTAGTTTGCTGAAATGACCTTCTGCATTTTCTAAGGAAGGTCCTAGAGTACCCTCTGGTGGACAAAGCTCGAAACAGCACTCTGACTGCCGAATTAAAATCTTCCTCTTCAGTGCAAATTCTGTGAAACCTCAACAATTGTGACTTAATCAAGCCTGCATAGGTGTGCTTTGGGTGGAAGCTAGTTTTATAGAGCAGAGCGTGGGTGTCTGTCTCTTTAAAGAACACTTTGATCGCTAGTGTGTGGGTCTCCTTGAACCTGTCGTTCTTAAAAGTGGTGGTGTCCAAGAAATCGACAGAGGTCAAACTGCTGGTTGATTTTAGCTTGATTGATTCACTGTGATTATTCAGCGTGTTCAAAAATGTGTCAAAGTCCTCTCTCGTATGAGGCCACACCCCCCAGATGTCATCTAAAAACCTGTAGTAGTACAGAGGTTTTTTAGGACATGTTTTTAGGGCTGACTCCTCCCATTCAGCCATAAAGATGTTTGCATATGCGGGAGCAAATTTCTTCCCCATAGCTGTACCTTTAATTTGCAGGAAAAATTCTCCATTAAATGTGAAGTCATTTTTGGTCAAATTAATCTCTAATAACTGTAATAATTCTTTTTCTGGTCTTTTTTTGTTTGGGTGTTTCCGAAATGCATTTTTTATGGCTTGCATGCCTTCTTTGAAGTCAATATTTGTATATAGACTGTCTATGTCAATTGTAAAAAGAATGGAGTTGTCTATGTCAATTGGGTTAGGGTTAGGGTTAGGGTTAGGGTTAGGGTTAGGGTTAGGGTTTAGGGTTAGGGTTAGGGTTAGGGTTAGGGTTAGGGGTTAGGGTTAGGGTTGGGTTAGGGTTAGGGTTAGGGTTAGGGTTAGGGTTGGGTTAGGGTTAGGGTTAGGGTTAGGGTTAGGTAATAGCAAGGATACCAGACTTTTGGCGTGATGATCGTATATAGCTGTTGGCTACTTGGTGCTAGCCTCCTGAAACTTGGTGTGTGCATTCCTAGCACACCAGAGCACCTTTGTATTAAGTCTGGCATCTGTAGCTGCTTCCTGTGGTATGGCTGCCATAGAGCCCCATTGGATTATTTTGGTGATGATCGTATATAGCTCTTGGCTACTTGGTGCTAGCCTCCTGAAACTTGCTGTGTGTGTTGGTATTAAGCCAGAGCACGTGTGTGTCAAGTTTCTGTGGCTCTAGCTTGTTCCTTTAGTATAGCTGTCATAGACTCCCATTGCTTTAGGGTTAGGGTTAGGGTTAGGGTTAGGGTTAGGTAATAGCAAGGATACCAGACTTTTGGCGTGATGATCGTATATAGCTGTTGGCTAGGGTTAGGGTTAGGGTTAGGGTTAGGGTTAGGGTTAGGTGTTAGGGGATTGTGATCACTATGCTGGAAGCCAGCAAGGTGATCTGTGCACTGTCCATCACTACCTCACATCCTGAAGCACCTACCTCTCATTCAAGCCTTTAGGATGTCTTGTATCCAGTCTGGCAATCCAGATCCTTTCAGCCCTTTTCCTCTGGGAAATGTTCCACCTGGGGTTACACTCAATGACAGTCGTTAAAACAGATTTCCATCCATGTAATAGGAAGTGTTTCACAAAAGGTGTCTCCATCTTTTTCCTCTTCAGTATGTTGTATTTGTGTTGAGTGAATCGAGTAGAAATGGTGTTCCCCGTTTCACCCACATACTGTAAACCACACTTTTTACAAGAAATCAGATATATACAATTTTTGGACTTTAGACTGCCACGGGTCATTGTCTGAAAGACCTCTTTTGTGTACCGATTAGTGAACCAGTTTTGGTGTTTAAAATACTGGCCCTGTACTCTGGTTTTAGGGTCAAAGAGGGGTTTAATTTTCGCTTTTACCAGGAGATCCTGTAAATTCTTGTTTTTCCTGAATGCAGCAATAATGCTATAGTTTTGTAATGTTGATGTTCCTGTAATGTGTTTTTGAAAGTTCCTCTTACTTTGTCTAATTAGTTCAACAGTTGACGGGGAAAATGTCGTCACAAATGGAAGGTTACAAGTTACTACTGGTGGTCTAGTTTGCTGAAATGACCTTCTGCATTTTCTAAGGAAGGTCCTAGAGTACCCTCTGGTGGACAAAGCTCGAAACAGCACTCTGACTGCCGAATTAAAATCTTCCTCTTCAGTGCAAATTCTGTGAAACCTCAACAATTGTGACTTAATCAAGCCTGCATAGGTGTGCTTTGGGTGGAAGCTAGTTTTATAGAGCAGAGCGTGGGTGTCTGTCTCTTTAAAGAACACTTTGATCGCTAGTGTGTGGGTCTCCTTGAACCTGTCGTTCTTAAAAGTGGTGGTGTCCAAGAAATCGACAGAGGTCAAACTGCTGGTTGATTTTAGCTTGATTGATTCACTGTGATTATTCAGCGTGTTCAAAAATGTGTCAAAGTCCTCTCTCGTATGAGGCCACACCCCCCAGATGTCATCTAAAAACCTGTAGTAGTACAGAGGTTTTTTAGGACATGTTTTTAGGGCTGACTCCTCCCATTCAGCCATAAAGATGTTTGCATATGCGGGAGCAAATTTCTTCCCCATAGCTGTACCTTTAATTTGCAGGAAAAATTCTCCATTAAATGTGAAGTCATTTTTGGTCAAATTAATCTCTAATAACTGTAATAATTCTTTTTCTGGTCTTTTTTTGTTTGGGTGTTTCCGAAATGCATTTTTTATGGCTTGCATGCCTTCTTTGAAGTCAATATTTGTATATAGACTGTCTATGTCAATTGTAAAAAGAATGGAGTTGTCTATGTCAATTGGGTTAGGGTTAGGGTTAGGGTTAGGGTTAGGGTTAGGGTTTAGGGTTAGGGTTAGGGTTAGGGTTAGGGGTTAGGGTTAGGGTTGGGTTAGGGTTAGGGTTAGGGTTAGGGTTAGGGTTGGGTTAGGGTTAGGGTTAGGGTTAGGGTTAGGTAATAGCAAGGATACCAGACTTTTGGCGTGATGATCGTATATAGCTGTTGGCTACTTGGTGCTAGCCTCCTGAAACTTGGTGTGTGCATTCCTAGCACACCAGAGCACCTTTGTATTAAGTCTGGCATCTGTAGCTGCTTCCTGTGGTATGGCTGCCATAGAGCCCCATTGGATTATTTTGGTGATGATCGTATATAGCTCTTGGCTACTTGGTGCTAGCCTCCTGAAACTTGCTGTGTGTGTTGGTATTAAGCCAGAGCACATGTGTGTCAAGTTTCTGTGGCTCTAGCTTGTTCCTTTAGTATAGCTGTCATAGACTCCCATTGCTTTAGGGTTAGGGTTAGGTTTAGGGTTAGGGTTAGGTAATAGCAAGGATACCAGACTTTTGGCGTGATGATCGTATATAGCTGTTGGCTACTTGGTGCTAGCCTCCTGAAACTTGGTGTGTGCATTCCTAGCACACCAGAGCACCTTTGTATTAAGTCTGGCATCTGTAGCTGCTTCCTGTGGTATGGCTGCCATAGAGCCCCATTGGATTATTTTGGTGATGATCGTATATAGCTCTTGGCTACTTGGTGCTAGCCTCCTGAAACTTGCTGTGTGTGTTGGTATTAAGCCAGAGCACGTGTGTGTCAAGTTTCTGTGGCTCTAGCTTGTTCCTTTAGTATAGCTGTCATAGACTCCCATTGCTTTAGGGTTAGGGTTAGGGTTAGGGTTAGGGTTAGGTAATAGCAAGGATACCAGACTTTTGGCGTGATGATCGTATATAGCTGTTGGCTAGGGTTAGGGTTAGGGTTAGGGTTAGGGTTAGGTAATAGCAAGGATACCAGACTTTTGGCGTGATGATCGTATATAGCTGTTGGCTACTTGGTGCTAGCCTCCTGAAACTTGGTGTGTGCATTCCTAGCACACCAGAGCACCTTTGTATTAAGTCTGGCATCTGTAGCTGCTTCCTGTGGTATGGCTGCCATAGAGCCCCATTGGATTATTTTGGTGATGATCGTATATAGCTCTTGGCTACTTGGTGCTAGCCTCCTGAAACTTGCAGTGTGTGTTGGTATTAAGCCAGAGCACGTGTGTGTCAAGTTTCTGTGGCTCTAGCTTGTTCCTTTAGTATAGCTGTCATAGACTCCCATTGCTTTAGGGTTAGGGTTAGGGTTAGGGTTAGGTTTAGGGTTAGGGTTAGGTAATAGCAAGGATACCAGACTTAGGGTTAGGGTTAGGGTTAGGGTAGGGTTAGGGTAGGGTTAGGGTTAGGGTTAGGGTTAGGGTTAGGTAATAGCAAGGATACCAGACTTTTGGCGTGATGATCGTATATAGCTGTTGGCTACTTGGTGCTAGCCTCCTGAAACTTGGTGTGTGCATTCCTAGCACACCAGAGCACCTTTGTATTAAGTCTGGCATCTGTAGCTGCTTCCTGTGGTATGGCTGCCATAGAGCCCCATTGGATTATTTTGGTGATGATCGTATATAGCTCTTGGCTACTTGGTGCTAGCCTCCTGAAACTTGCTGTGTGTGTTGGTATTAAGCCAGAGCACGTGTGTGTCAAGTTTCTGTGGCTCTAGCTTGTTCCTTTAGTATAGCTGTCATAGACTCCCATTGCTTTAGGGTTAGGGTTAGGTTTAGGGTTAGGGTTAGGTAATAGCAAGGATACCAGACTTTTGGCGTGATGATCGTATATAGCTGTTGGCTACTTGGTGCTAGCCTCCTGAAACTTGGTGTGTGCATTCCTAGCACACCAGAGCACCTTTGTATTAAGTCTGGCATCTGTAGCTGCTTCCTGTGGTATGGCTGCCATAGAGCCCCATTGGATTATTTTGGTGATGATCGTATATAGCTCTTGGCTACTTGGTGCTAGCCTCCTGAAACTTGCTGTGTGTGTTGGTATTAAGCCAGAGCACGTGTGTGTCAAGTTTCTGTGGCTCTAGCTTGTTCCTTTAGTATAGCTGTCATAGACTCCCATTGCTTTAGGGTTAGGGTTAGGGTTAGGGTTAGGGTTAGGTAATAGCAAGGATACCAGACTTTTGGCGTGATGATCGTATATAGCTGTTGGCTAGGGTTAGGGTTAGGGTTAGGGTTAGGGTTAGGGTTAGGTGTTAGGGGATTGTGATCACTATGCTGGAAGCCAGCAAGGTGATCTGTGCACTGTCCATCACTACCTCACATCCTGAAGCACCTACCTCTCATTCAAGCCTTTAGGATGTCTTGTATCCAGTCTGGCAATCCAGATCCTTTCAGCCCTTTTCCTCTGGGAAATGTTCCACCTGGGGTTACACTCAATGACAGTCGTTAAAACAGATTTCCATCCATGTAATAGGAAGTGTTTCACAAAAGGTGTCTCCATCTTTTTCCTCTTCAGTATGTTGTATTTGTGTTGAGTGAATCGAGTAGAAATGGTGTTCCCCGTTTCACCCACATACTGTAAACCACACTTTTTACAAGAAATCAGATATATACAATTTTTGGACTTTAGACTGCCACGGGTCATTGTCTGAAAGACCTCTTTTGTGTACCGATTAGTGAACCAGTTTTGGTGTTTAAAATACTGGCCCTGTACTCTGGTTTTAGGGTCAAAGAGGGGTTTAATTTTCGCTTTTACCAGGAGATCCTGTAAATTCTTGTTTTTCCTGAATGCAGCAATAATGCTATAGTTTTGTAATGTTGATGTTCCTGTAATGTGTTTTTGAAAGTTCCTCTTACTTTGTCTAATTAGTTCAACAGTTGACGGGGAAAATGTCGTCACAAATGGAAGGTTACAAGTTACTACTGGTGGTCTAGTTTGCTGAAATGACCTTCTGCATTTTCTAAGGAAGGTCCTAGAGTACCCTCTGGTGGACAAAGCTCGAAACAGCACTCTGACTGCCGAATTAAAATCTTCCTCTTCAGTGCAAATTCTGTGAAACCTCAACAATTGTGACTTAATCAAGCCTGCATAGGTGTGCTTTGGGTGGAAGCTAGTTTTATAGAGCAGAGCGTGGGTGTCTGTCTCTTTAAAGAACACTTTGATCGCTAGTGTGTGGGTCTCCTTGAACCTGTCGTTCTTAAAAGTGGTGGTGTCCAAGAAATCGACAGAGGTCAAACTGCTGGTTGATTTTAGCTTGATTGATTCACTGTGATTATTCAGCGTGTTCAAAAATGTGTCAAAGTCCTCTCTCGTATGAGGCCACACCCCCCAGATGTCATCTAAAAACCTGTAGTAGTACAGAGGTTTTTTAGGACATGTTTTTAGGGCTGACTCCTCCCATTCAGCCATAAAGATGTTTGCATATGCGGGAGCAAATTTCTTCCCCATAGCTGTACCTTTAATTTGCAGGAAAAATTCTCCATTAAATGTGAAGTCATTTTTGGTCAAATTAATCTCTAATAACTGTAATAATTCTTTTTCTGGTCTTTTTTTGTTTGGGTGTTTCCGAAATGCATTTTTTATGGCTTGCATGCCTTCTTTGAAGTCAATATTTGTATATAGACTGTCTATGTCAATTGTAAAAAGAATGGAGTTGTCTATGTCAATTGGGTTAGGGTTAGGGTTAGGGTTAGGGTTAGGGTTAGGGTTAGGGTTTAGGGTTAGGGTTAGGGTTAGGGTTAGGGTTAGGGGTTAGGGTTAGGGTTGGGTTAGGGTTAGGGTTAGGGTTAGGGTTAGGGTTGGGTTAGGGTTAGGGTTAGGGTTAGGGTTAGGTAATAGCAAGGATACCAGACTTTTGGCGTGATGATCGTATATAGCTGTTGGCTACTTGGTGCTAGCCTCCTGAAACTTGGTGTGTGCATTCCTAGCACACCAGAGCACCTTTGTATTAAGTCTGGCATCTGTAGCTGCTTCCTGTGGTATGGCTGCCATAGAGCCCCATTGGATTATTTTGGTGATGATCGTATATAGCTCTTGGCTACTTGGTGCTAGCCTCCTGAAACTTGCTGTGTGTGTTGGTATTAAGCCAGAGCACGTGTGTGTCAAGTTTCTGTGGCTCTAGCTTGTTCCTTTAGTATAGCTGTCATAGACTCCCATTGCTTTAGGGTTAGGGTTAGGGTTAGGGTTAGGGTTAGGTAATAGCAAGGATACCAGACTTTTGGCGTG
>NW_027466502.1:1507500-1520000 GCF_050575085.1 Anarhichas minor
GAGGGACCTGATGTGGGACCGTCCAGGTCTCTGGATCCTTATGGATCTTGGGCAAAAGGTAGAATTTGCGTGGACGTGGAGGATCCTCACCAGACAGGTAATACTTTTGTTTGGCCGTAATGATCTTTTTCTCATACAGGCATCCCACAATCTCCCGAATTTTTGTCTGAGTTTCCAGTTGCAGGGAGCAGGTTAAAGGTAAGTAGTGTGTTGTGTTCTTTAGTTGTCTGTACGCTTCAGTTAAATATTGATGTTTATCCATTATAACAATTTTTGACCCCTTGTCTGCAGGTTTAATCACTATTTCCTGGTTTGATTTTAGTTGGTCAAGTGCTTCTCTTTCTCCTGTAGATAAATTATTTTCCCTCTCCCTATTACAGTGGATCCTGTCAAGATCCCGGACATCCCGCCTGATCAGTTTTTTCAAAAGTTCTGTGGTCGAAGCCCACTCAGGTTCCCAAGTGGAGGGGTTGATGAATGGCACTCGACAGAAATCCATACTGTAATTAAAATGGTCTAGAAGCCTCAATTGTCTGTGATACCTGTGTAGGTCTCTTCGCAGTTCCTGTCTATCCACCACTAGTGGAGTTGGAATAAAATAGAGGCCCTTCTCTAGCAGTCTTTCTTCGTCCTCCGTTAAGAAAAAAGAGGTGGAAAGATTTAAAATATTAGAGTGGGGCTGATTAGACACTCTAGGTCCCCCTATTCTTAGTTTAACTGCGACATCCACGATTTAAGGATTTTATTGGCAGTAGCTGGGGTCCAATGAATAGGATCTTTATGGTTGACCCGGAACTGGTCCTCTTCAATCCCTTTTAGGGTTCTACAATTGTCCTCCAAGAATCGGTTAAGTTCCCCCAGGAGGGTTCTGTGTTTCAACTGAAGCCGTGGGGAGAACTGGATTAGGGGAATCACAATCTCCGCTCGAGGAAAGGCTGTCCTAGCCCCTGACAGGAGTTGTTGCACCTGTTTCCTCATTGTCCCGAGCTGATTGCTCCTAAGGCAGTTGTTTAAGCCTACCGAGAGGACGACTTTCTGGGCTGTGTGGCAAGGGTCAAGCTTGCCCAGGATCTCCTTTAGATGATGTATTTGAGCCCCCGGGAAGCTATCTATCTGAATCGAGGGATATTGATGTTCTGAGATCCTAGCTAGGTTTGAATCCCCCATCACCACCACCGGTTGTTTGATCTCAAGGCTCCACTCCACCCCTTTGTAATACGTACTACCATGGTGGGTGGTCTTTTGGGGAGTCCGGACTCGCCCCTCAAGAGGGTGACCCGTCCGTCCGGGGGGAGTCTCTCCCTCCAAGGTGGACTGACTCCCCTCCATCAGTTGTTGCGACTCCCGTAGGACCACCGCCACATTGGTGCGTGGAGCCTCGCCCTCTTCAAAACCAGGTAAGTCGCCACTCTCGTCCCCCCCAGACCCATTAAAATCCGAACTCCCTGTGATCTCGAGTTCAAAGTTGGGTTGGAACCCCAGGCTGCTATCTAGGCCACTGGTAGATGTTGCTTGGTGGATCTCCGCTAGGCAAACCTGAGGGCTCCCCGCCAATCCCAACACTGGATCAACCCGACTGGACTCCCCTAGAATGGGGATAAGTCCAGGGTCTGGGGCAGTTCTCGGAGAAACCCCCTCTGGGTGGCTATACCGATTACCACCCCCCTCCCCCTGACCAGGGTTGGTAATTCGGTTGGGGTTAGGGCTGGGCAATGGGTTGAGGTTAGGACTGGACAATGGGTTGAGGTCAGACCTGGGTAGTAGGTTGAGGTCAGGGCTAAGGCCGAGCCTGGGGTCAAGTGATAGATTGGGGTTTAAGCTGGGGCAGAAACCGAGGAGGGGAAGAGGGCCAAGGCCAGGGCCGAAGCCAATATTAGGGCCAGAGATGGAACGAGGCCCCAAGGGTGGGCGACGTGGCCCATCTGTCCGAGGTGGCCTGGGTGGTAAAGGTGTCTGCCCCCTTCTAGGTCCAGGGCCCATGCCCGGGATGGGGCCCGAGTGGTTACTCGGCCTGCCCTGGTCTGTTGGTGGCAAACTAGGCCACTCTCCCTCACTCAGCTCCCCAGCCACCGCCCCCAGTCCCCCCACCAGCGGGGGCCCCCCCACTAAAGTCGAGAGGGTGGCAATGGAGGTTTCGGTGAGGCGTCGTTTATATCTACCCCTACCGTATGCCATCGCTTTATTCCATGCCACCCTGTCGAACCCCGGGAGGTTTTCCAGGGCGAGGGCAATCACCGAATCGTAATGTTCTTTCAGGATGCTCATATTATTTCTCATCCATTGATCGGTATTAGCCCTCACCCTAGATGTTGTTGCTATGTTTGGGGACGATGGCTTAATGAATGCTGTTAGTTTGTTAACCTGTCTCAGCATGCCCACCGGGAAGTTGTCTGTCTGGTGAGTATTTCCAACTACTTCCGCATGATGTATAGCCTGAAGTAATTTGAAATACCGTTTCTCCATCCTCTCCGGCTGGTTCCCCAATGTCCCCTCCCTCTCCTCATACCCCCTTGCCCTGTTATTGTATTGGGGGGCTCTACCTCCCCTCTTCCCCCTTCTGACCACTGTGGTCCATTCCGCCATAACCCTATCAAATGTAAAATCTCGGATGTCAAGTTCAAAAGAAAGGGGGATAAAAAATTATGAAAAGCAATTTATTTTCTAAACCCACTGATCTATATTTTGTTATTCACTCCAAATGGTGGGTGAACAAGTTTATTTTGTAAACACCAGACCAGACGGACCCAGTCCAATATCTAAAAGAAATCCCGGGAATTTAACCCGCTGATTTTTGTCAGTTCATTCACCCTAAAAATCCCTTATTGCCAGGTTCTCCCACAACTGGCGGTCTAAAGAACCCTTCCTGAGGGCAGCCCGTCTAAAAAGGCACCTGTGCAGCTAGCACTGTGCAAACCACTGCAAACACGTGCAAAATATGTTTTTAAACCCTCCCAACTGGGAGGCACTCTGTGCAAAGTAAAACCTCCGCAAACCACCAAACACGTGCAATAATAAGAGCGGACTGCCAACCCTATGGGAAAGGGTTCCTCCACCAATATTATGTGAGGACCGTACAGGGACTTCTGCAAACCAGCTTTAAAAAAAGCTTTTTGTAATAAAAGAGGGTAAATGAATAAGTGTTTCTAAACACAATAAGATGGACTGAGACTGAACTCTGGTCTAAGAGAATCAGTGGGACTGATACAGTTTAAAAGGGCATAATCACACTTTAAAAGTGTTTAAAATTGGAGCTCCTAACGTTTCGGCATGTTGTGCCTTCCTCAGAGGAGAATAAGAAATGAAAAAAAAGTTGGAGGTATTTGTACCCTCCCTAGGCGGAGCAACAAGGGAGCTCCCGATAGGCTGTAGCTCCCTACAATCAGACGACCAAGTCATCTCAGCTGTTCAATATGAACACCTGGCAATCAGGGAAACACCTGTCTTAATTAGGCCCCAGAGGCCCAATCCCTATTAGGTGTAAGAAAACACCGATTTAGGGGCCCCATGACAAATAACAGAGGGAAACACAGGGTACAAACCCCAAGTAAATGAAATACACCTCTCCATGTCCCCCAAGGTGTATTATTATCCATAGATCCTTGGGTCCCTTGTCCTGGGACAAACGGGGGTCCCAAGGTGGATCAAAAAATTCACTTTACTGTGTTTCCATCTCCCCCAAATGAGTTTCTCAAAACAAAGTGAAAGCAGGTTTTATTGTGGCACTGGCAGGTTAGGTGCAAGGGGAACAAAGAAGTCTGGCTGCACTTAGGCAGCCAGAATGCACGGGCTCACAAATTTCAAGCTTTAACACATTTGTTTCTCAGAAAAGGGTTTGTATTGTATCTTTTGTTTTGTATTTGACAGGTGCCCTGGAAGAGATCTCCCCACCCTCATCCGAGGGGGTAAGTATATTATTTAGGCGACTGGCTTTAGTTAATTTGGTTCAGACCATATGGATAAACTGTGTTAAGTTTATTAATCCACTGTCTTTCTTTTGCCAGTCGCTGTCTGTCTGACCACCAGGATCCTGACTCCAACCCCATGATGAGGAGATTTTCCCTCCCATGCTGTCTGAAGTGTTTGTACAGGTGAGTAACTTTATGAGTCTTATCAATCAAGTTCAAGTGTTGCTTCAGTCTTAGGATTAAACTGTTCTTGGTTTGCCCAATATACAGTTTTTTACAAACCACGCACTCGATACAATACACCAAATTCATTGACCCTGGCTTGGTCATATGCCACACAGGTGCACTCAGGTGAGTATATTGATTTACCATGAATTTAATATTTTTAAAGTGTCTGTTGTGCTTGTCTTTTTTATGTTTTCCGCCCAAGGAGGCATGTACTAGAAGATCTTTTATGTTTTTGTTTCTTCTAAACGCTGCTATGATTTTAAAATCCACAAGGGATTCCACGTGGTCCTGTACCCTCTTAAAATTACTTTTAACCTTGGTATTCAAGGTCCTGGAGGCAGGAGAAAAGGTGGAGACAAAGGGGACCAGATGATGGTTGTTGTCCTCCCCCCTGGGTTTCAGGCCTAGTTGGTAGTCCCGCTGGACGTCCACCTTGATCCCCCGGAGGAAGGTCCTACTGTACCCCCGACGTCTCAGAGCCCGGAATAGGGTTCTTGTAGCCGACTCGACATCCCCCGCTACCGTACAGATCCTACGAAACCTTATTAATTGCGATTTCACAATTCCCCGGTAGGTGTGCTTTGGGTGGTAGCTAGACTTGTGTAACAGTGCGTGTGTGTCGGTCGGCTTAAAATACACCCTCGTTCCCAGGCTCCCCTCTCCATTTTCCCTCCTAACCAAAAAAACCTCGGTATCCAAGAATTCAATTTTCTCTTGTTGTAAATTATATTTAACTGAGATAGAGGGATGATGGTTATTAAGGATTGCAATGAAATCAAAAAACTCAGCCTTGGAATGGTTCCAAATACCGAAAATATCATCCAGGTATCTTACATAGAAACTTGGGAGTTTGCTGCATTTAGGGAAGGCGGTCCGCTCCCAGTCCGCCATATAAATATTAGCGTAGGCCGGGGCGAACTTCTTCCCCATCGCAGTTCCATGGACCTGGAGATACCATTCGGAGTTAAATTCAAAATCATTTTTCACAAGGCCTAATTCCAAAAGTGTGAGGAGGGCCTCATCCGGCCTAGTGGGGTCAGGATACTTCCTAAAGATGTCTCGCACCGCTTTTAGACCCAATTGAGTCTCTATATTAGTGTACAGGGAATCAATATCCACAGAGAAAAGCATTCCACCAGGAGGCACCATGATCTGTCTAAGTTTTGTCACAAACTCATAGGTGTCCTTGATATAGCTCTCATGTTTTTGCGACAAGGGGTTAATATAATGATCAATAAATTCAGCTATCCTGTACGATTCACTCCCACAATCAGACACAATGGGTCTGCCGGGAGGGACCTGATGTGGGACCGTCCAGGTCTCTGGATCCTTATGGATCTTGGGCAAAAGGTAGAATTTGCGTGGACGTGGAGGATCCTCACCAGACAGGTAATACTTTTGTTTGGCCGTAATGATCTTTTTCTCATACAGGCATCCCACAATCTCCCGAATTTTTGTCTGAGTTTCCAGTTGCAGGGAGCAGGTTAAAGGTAAGTAGTGTGTTGTGTTCTTTAGTTGTCTGTACGCTTCAGTTAAATATTGATGTTTATCCATTATAACAATTTTTGACCCCTTGTCTGCAGGTTTAATCACTATTTCCTGGTTTGATTTTAGTTGGTCAAGTGCTTCTCTTTCTCCTGTAGATAAATTATTTTCCCTCTCCCTATTACAGTGGATCCTGTCAAGATCCCGGACATCCCGCCTGATCAGTTTTTTCAAAAGTTCTGTGGTCGAAGCCCACTCAGGTTCCCAAGTGGAGGGGTTGATGAATGGCACTCGACAGAAATCCATACTGTAATTAAAATGGTCTAGAAGCCTCAATTGTCTGTGATACCTGTGTAGGTCTCTTCGCAGTTCCTGTCTATCCACCACTAGTGGAGTTGGAATAAAATAGAGGCCCTTCTCTAGCAGTCTTTCTTCGTCCTCCGTTAAGAAAAAAGAGGTGGAAAGATTTAAAATATTAGAGTGGGGCTGATTAGACACTCTAGGTCCCCCTATTCTTAGTTTAACTGCGACATCCACGATTTAAGGATTTTATTGGCAGTAGCTGGGGTCCAATGAATAGGATCTTTATGGTTGACCCGGAACTGGTCCTCTTCAATCCCTTTTAGGGTTCTACAATTGTCCTCCAAGAATCGGTTAAGTTCCCCCAGGAGGGTTCTGTGTTTCAACTGAAGCCGTGGGGAGAACTGGATTAGGGGAATCACAATCTCCGCTCGAGGAAAGGCTGTCCTAGCCCCTGACAGGAGTTGTTGCACCTGTTTCCTCATTGTCCCGAGCTGATTGCTCCTAAGGCAGTTGTTTAAGCCTACCGAGAGGACGACTTTCTGGGCTGTGTGGCAAGGGTCAAGCTTGCCCAGGATCTCCTTTAGATGATGTATTTGAGCCCCCGGGAAGCTATCTATCTGAATCGAGGGATATTGATGTTCTGAGATCCTAGCTAGGTTTGAATCCCCCATCACCACCACCGGTTGTTTGATCTCAAGGCTCCACTCCACCCCTTTGTAATACGTACTACCATGGTGGGTGGTCTTTTGGGGAGTCCGGACTCGCCCCTCAAGAGGGTGACCCGTCCGTCCGGGGGGAGTCTCTCCCTCCAAGGTGGACTGACTCCCCTCCATCAGTTGTTGCGACTCCCGTAGGACCACCGCCACATTGGTGCGTGGAGCCTCGCCCTCTTCAAAACCAGGTAAGTCGCCACTCTCGTCCCCCCCAGACCCATTAAAATCCGAACTCCCTGTGATCTCGAGTTCAAAGTTGGGTTGGAACCCCAGGCTGCTATCTAGGCCACTGGTAGATGTTGCTTGGTGGATCTCCGCTAGGCAAACCTGAGGGCTCCCCGCCAATCCCAACACTGGATCAACCCGACTGGACTCCCCTAGAATGGGGATAAGTCCAGGGTCTGGGGCAGTTCTCGGAGAAACCCCCTCTGGGTGGCTATACCGATTACCACCCCCCTCCCCCTGACCAGGGTTGGTAATTCGGTTGGGGTTAGGGCTGGGCAATGGGTTGAGGTTAGGACTGGACAATGGGTTGAGGTCAGACCTGGGTAGTAGGTTGAGGTCAGGGCTAAGGCCGAGCCTGGGGTCAAGTGATAGATTGGGGTTTAAGCTGGGGCAGAAACCGAGGAGGGGAAGAGGGCCAAGGCCAGGGCCGAAGCCAATATTAGGGCCAGAGATGGAACGAGGCCCCAAGGGTGGGCGACGTGGCCCATCTGTCCGAGGTGGCCTGGGTGGTAAAGGTGTCTGCCCCCTTCTAGGTCCAGGGCCCATGCCCGGGATGGGGCCCGAGTGGTTACTCGGCCTGCCCTGGTCTGTTGGTGGCAAACTAGGCCACTCTCCCTCACTCAGCTCCCCAGCCACCGCCCCCAGTCCCCCCACCAGCGGGGGCCCCCCCACTAAAGTCGAGAGGGTGGCAATGGAGGTTTCGGTGAGGCGTCGTTTATATCTACCCCTACCGTATGCCATCGCTTTATTCCATGCCACCCTGTCGAACCCCGGGAGGTTTTCCAGGGCGAGGGCAATCACCGAATCGTAATGTTCTTTCAGGATGCTCATATTATTTCTCATCCATTGATCGGTATTAGCCCTCACCCTAGATGTTGTTGCTATGTTTGGGGACGATGGCTTAATGAATGCTGTTAGTTTGTTAACCTGTCTCAGCATGCCCACCGGGAAGTTGTCTGTCTGGTGAGTATTTCCAACTACTTCCGCATGATGTATAGCCTGAAGTAATTTGAAATACCGTTTCTCCATCCTCTCCGGCTGGTTCCCCAATGTCCCCTCCCTCTCCTCATACCCCCTTGCCCTGTTATTGTATTGGGGGGCTCTACCTCCCCTCTTCCCCCTTCTGACCACTGTGGTCCATTCCGCCATAACCCTATCAAATGTAAAATCTCGGATGTCAAGTTCAAAAGAAAGGGGGATAAAAAATTATGAAAAGCAATTTATTTTCTAAACCCACTGATCTATATTTTGTTATTCACTCCAAATGGTGGGTGAACAAGTTTATTTTGTAAACACCAGACCAGACGGACCCAGTCCAATATCTAAAAGAAATCCCGGGAATTTAACCCGCTGATTTTTGTCAGTTCATTCACCCTAAAAATCCCTTATTGCCAGGTTCTCCCACAACTGGCGGTCTAAAGAACCCTTCCTGAGGGCAGCCCGTCTAAAAAGGCACCTGTGCAGCTAGCACTGTGCAAACCACTGCAAACACGTGCAAAATATGTTTTTAAACCCTCCCAACTGGGAGGCACTCTGTGCAAAGTAAAACCTCCGCAAACCACCAAACACGTGCAATAATAAGAGCGGACTGCCAACCCTATGGGAAAGGGTTCCTCCACCAATATTATGTGAGGACCGTACAGGGACTTCTGCAAACCAGCTTTAAAAAAAGCTTTTTGTAATAAAAGAGGGTAAATGAATAAGTGTTTCTAAACACAATAAGATGGACTGAGACTGAACTCTGGTCTAAGAGAATCAGTGGGACTGATACAGTTTAAAAGGGCATAATCACACTTTAAAAGTGTTTAAAATTGGAGCTCCTAACGTTTCGGCATGTTGTGCCTTCCTCAGAGGAGAATAAGAAATGAAAAAAAAGTTGGAGGTATTTGTACCCTCCCTAGGCGGAGCAACAAGGGAGCTCCCGATAGGCTGTAGCTCCCTACAATCAGACGACCAAGTCATCTCAGCTGTTCAATATGAACACCTGGCAATCAGGGAAACACCTGTCTTAATTAGGCCCCAGAGGCCCAATCCCTATTAGGTGTAAGAAAACACCGATTTAGGGGCCCCATGACAAATAACAGAGGGAAACACAGGGTACAAACCCCAAGTAAATGAAATACACCTCTCCATGTCCCCCAAGGTGTATTATTATCCATAGATCCTTGGGTCCCTTGTCCTGGGACAAACGGGGGTCCCAAGGTGGATCAAAAAATTCACTTTACTGTGTTTCCATCTCCCCCAAATGAGTTTCTCAAAACAAAGTGAAAGCAGGTTTTATTGTGGCACTGGCAGGTTAGGTGCAAGGGGAACAAAGAAGTCTGGCTGCACTTAGGCAGCCAGAATGCACGGGCTCACAAATTTCAAGCTTTAACACATTTGTTTCTCAGAAAAGGGTTTGTATTGTATCTTTTGTTTTGTATTTGACAGGTGCCCTGGAAGAGATCTCCCCACCCTCATCCGAGGGGGTAAGTATATTATTTAGGCGACTGGCTTTAGTTAATTTGGTTCAGACCATATGGATAAACTGTGTTAAGTTTATTAATCCACTGTCTTTCTTTTGCCAGTCGCTGTCTGTCTGACCACCAGGATCCTGACTCCAACCCCATGATGAGGAGATTTTCCCTCCCATGCTGTCTGAAGTGTTTGTACAGGTGAGTAACTTTATGAGTCTTATCAATCAAGTTCAAGTGTTGCTTCAGTCTTAGGATTAAACTGTTCTTGGTTTGCCCAATATACAGTTTTTTACAAACCACGCACTCGATACAATACACCAAATTCATTGACCCTGGCTTGGTCATATGCCACACAGGTGCACTCAGGTGAGTATATTGATTTACCATGAATTTAATATTTTTAAAGTGTCTGTTGTGCTTGTCTTTTTTATGTTTTCCGCCCAAGGAGGCATGTACTAGAAGATCTTTTATGTTTTTGTTTCTTCTAAACGCTGCTATGATTTTAAAATCCACAAGGGATTCCACGTGGTCCTGTACCCTCTTAAAATTACTTTTAACCTTGGTATTCAAGGTCCTGGAGGCAGGAGAAAAGGTGGAGACAAAGGGGACCAGATGATGGTTGTTGTCCTCCCCCCTGGGTTTCAGGCCTAGTTGGTAGTCCCGCTGGACGTCCACCTTGATCCCCCGGAGGAAGGTCCTACTGTACCCCCGACGTCTCAGAGCCCGGAATAGGGTTCTTGTAGCCGACTCGACATCCCCCGCTACCGTACAGATCCTACGAAACCTTATTAATTGCGATTTCACAATTCCCCGGTAGGTGTGCTTTGGGTGGTAGCTAGACTTGTGTAACAGTGCGTGTGTGTCGGTCGGCTTAAAATACACCCTCGTTCCCAGGCTCCCCTCTCCATTTTCCCTCCTAACCAAAAAAACCTCGGTATCCAAGAATTCAATTTTCTCTTGTTGTAAATTATATTTAACTGAGATAGAGGGATGATGGTTATTAAGGATTGCAATGAAATCAAAAAACTCAGCCTTGGAATGGTTCCAAATACCGAAAATATCATCCAGGTATCTTACATAGAAACTTGGGAGTTTGCTGCATTTAGGGAAGGCGGTCCGCTCCCAGTCCGCCATATAAATATTAGCGTAGGCCGGGGCGAACTTCTTCCCCATCGCAGTTCCATGGACCTGGAGATACCATTCGGAGTTAAATTCAAAATCATTTTTCACAAGGCCTAATTCCAAAAGTGTGAGGAGGGCCTCATCCGGCCTAGTGGGGTCAGGATACTTCCTAAAGATGTCTCGCACCGCTTTTAGACCCAATTGAGTCTCTATATTAGTGTACAGGGAATCAATATCCACAGAGAAAAGCATTCCACCAGGAGGCACCATGATCTGTCTAAGTTTTGTCACAAACTCATAGGTGTCCTTGATATAGCTCTCATGTTTTTGCGACAAGGGGTTAATATAATGATCAATAAATTCAGCTATCCTGTACGATTCACTCCCACAATCAGACACAATGGGTCTGCCGGGAGGGACCTGATGTGGGACCGTCCAGGTCTCTGGATCCTTATGGATCTTGGGCAAAAGGTAGAATTTGCGTGGACGTGGAGGATCCTCACCAGACAGGTAATACTTTTGTTTGGCCGTAATGATCTTTTTCTCATACAGGCATCCCACAATCTCCCGAATTTTTGTCTGAGTTTCCAGTTGCAGGGAGCAGGTTAAAGGTAAGTAGTGTGTTGTGTTCTTTAGTTGTCTGTACGCTTCAGTTAAATATTGATGTTTATCCATTATAACAATTTTTGACCCCTTGTCTGCAGGTTTAATCACTATTTCCTGGTTTGATTTTAGTTGGTCAAGTGCTTCTCTTTCTCCTGTAGATAAATTATTTTCCCTCTCCCTATTACAGTGGATCCTGTCAAGATCCCGGACATCCCGCCTGATCAGTTTTTTCAAAAGTTCTGTGGTCGAAGCCCACTCAGGTTCCCAAGTGGAGGGGTTGATGAATGGCACTCGACAGAAATCCATACTGTAATTAAAATGGTCTAGAAGCCTCAATTGTCTGTGATACCTGTGTAGGTCTCTTCGCAGTTCCTGTCTATCCACCACTAGTGGAGTTGGAATAAAATAGAGGCCCTTCTCTAGCAGTCTTTCTTCGTCCTCCGTTAAGAAAAAAGAGGTGGAAAGATTTAAAATATTAGAGTGGGGCTGATTAGACACTCTAGGTCCCCCTATTCTTAGTTTAACTGCGACATCCACGATTTAAGGATTTTATTGGCAGTAGCTGGGGTCCAATGAATAGGATCTTTATGGTTGACCCGGAACTGGTCCTCTTCAATCCCTTTTAGGGTTCTACAATTGTCCTCCAAGAATCGGTTAAGTTCCCCCAGGAGGGTTCTGTGTTTCAACTGAAGCCGTGGGGAGAACTGGATTAGGGGAATCACAATCTCCGCTCGAGGAAAGGCTGTCCTAGCCCCTGACAGGAGTTGTTGCACCTGTTTCCTCATTGTCCCGAGCTGATTGCTCCTAAGGCAGTTGTTTAAGCCTACCGAGAGGACGACTTTCTGGGCTGTGTGGCAAGGGTCAAGCTTGCCCAGGATCTCCTTTAGATGATGTATTTGAGCCCCCGGGAAGCTATCTATCTGAATCGAGGGATATTGATGTTCTGAGATCCTAGCTAGGTTTGAATCCCCCATCACCACCACCGGTTGTTTGATCTCAAGGCTCCACTCCACCCCTTTGTAATACGTACTACCATGGTGGGTGGTCTTTTGGGGAGTCCGGACTCGCCCCTCAAGAGGGTGACCCGTCCGTCCGGGGGGAGTCTCTCCCTCCAAGGTGGACTGACTCCCCTCCATCAGTTGTTGCGACTCCCGTAGGACCACCGCCACATTGGTGCGTGGAGCCTCGCCCTCTTCAAAACCAGGTAAGTCGCCACTCTCGTCCCCCCCAGACCCATTAAAATCCGAACTCCCTGTGATCTCGAGTTCAAAGTTGGGTTGGAACCCCAGGCTGCTATCTAGGCCACTGGTAGATGTTGCTTGGTGGATCTCCGCTAGGCAAACCTGAGGGCTCCCCGCCAATCCCAACACTGGATCAACCCGACTGGACTCCCCTAGAATGGGGATAAGTCCAGGGTCTGGGGCAGTTCTCGGAGAAACCCCCTCTGGGTGGCTATA
>NW_027466503.1:2500-10000 GCF_050575085.1 Anarhichas minor
CATTTCAGCAAACTAGACCACCAGTAGTAACTTGTAACCTTCCATTTGTGACGACATTTTCCCCGTCAACTGTTGAACTAATTAGACAAAGTAAGAGGAACTTTCAAAAACACATTACAGGAACATCAACATTACAAAACTATAGCATTATTGCTGCATTCAGGAAAAACAAGAATTTACAGGATCTCCTGGTAAAAGCGAAAATTAAACCCCTCTTTGACCCTAAAACCAGAGTACAGGGCCAGTATTTTAAACACCAAAACTGGTTCACTAATCGGTACACAAAAGAGGTCTTTCAGACAATGACCCGTGGCAGTCTAAAGTCCAAAAATTGTATATATCTGATTTCTTGTAAAAAGTGTGGTTTACAGTATGTGGGTGAAACGGGGAACACCATTTCTACTCGATTCACTCAACACAAATACAACATACTGAAGAGGAAAAAGATGGAGACACCTTTTGTGAAACACTTCCTATTACATGGATGGAAATCTGTTTTAACGACTGTCATTGAGTGTAACCCCAGGTGGAACATTTCCCAGAGGAAAAGGGCTGAAAGGATCTGGATTGCCAGACTGGATACAAGACATCCTAAAGGCTTGAATGAGAGGTAGGTGCTTCAGGATGTGAGGTAGTGATGGACAGTGCACAGATCACCTTGCTGGCTTCCAGCATAGTGATCACAATCCCCTAACACCTAACACCAAGTAGCCAACAGCTATATACGATCATCACGCCAAAAGTCTGGTATCCTTGCTAACCCTAACCCTAACCCTAACCCTAACCCTAACCCTAACCATACCAAAGGAGGCAGCTACAGATGCCACACTTAATACAAAGGTGCTCTGGTGTGCTAGGAATGCACACGCCACGTTTCAGGAGGCTAGCACCAAGTAGCCAACAGCTATATACGATCATCACGCCAAAAGTCTGGTATCCTTGCTATTACCTAGTCCTAACCTCGAACCGAACATGACCTAATCCTAACCTCAACCACTCCCAACCCATCAAGACAGTGCCAGACACTAAAGCCAAGCCCAAACACAGCTCTATCCTAACCTCAACCACTTCCACCAACCAAACACACCCACAAACAGCTCACCACATACACACACATGGAAAACATGGATCAGGCCGCGCATTCACACTTCCCAAGGGCCTACCAGCACCAAACTGCTTTCTACCCAACCGCAATCAATCACTTAGTGGGGGTAGAGCCCACTTGCAAGGCTCTAGGACCTACCCAAGTAGGTTTAACTAACCACAACCAGTCATACATGTGTCGTAAAGCTCAGGCTGTGTGAATAGCTTAGGGTTAGGTCCTAGGAAGCAGCTAGAGACGCCAAACTTACTACAAAGGTGCTAGGGCATGCTAGCAATACACACACCAAGTTTCAGGAGGCTAGCACCAAGCAGCCAAGAGCTGTACACCATCTAAGCCTCTTCACCATATATGGTGAAGGGGATGTATTACCCCTTCCCAAGGTCCTAGAACCTCAAACTTGGTACCCATCGAACCGCAATCAACCACTTAGTGGGGGTAGAGCCCACTTACAAGGCTCTAGGACCTTCCTATCAAAATTTATCCCAGAAGAGCCAGGCTCCAGGACCTCTAAGGCCCCCAGCCCAAAGCAATGGGAGTCTATGACAGCTATACTAAAGGAACAAGCTAGAGCCACACAAACTTGACACACACGTGCTCTGGCTTAATACCAACACACACAGCAAGTTTCAGGAGGCTAGCACCAAGTAGCCAAGAGCTATATACGATCATCACCAAAATAATCCAATGGGGCTCTATGGCAGCCATACCAAAGGAGGCAGCTACAGATGCCACACTTAATACAAAGGTGCTCTGGTGTGCTAGGAATGCACACGCCACGTTTCAGGAGGCTAGCACCAAGTAGCCAACAGCTATATACGATCATCACGCCAAAAGTCTGGTATCCTTGCTATTACCTAACCCTAACCCTAACCCTAAACCCTAACCCTAACCCTAACCCTAACCCTAACCCTAACCCTAACCCTAACCCAACCCTAACCCTAACCCTAACCCTAACCCTAACCCTAACCTTCCTATCAAAATTTATCCCAGAAGAGCCAGGCTCCAGGACCTCTAAGGCCCCCAGCCCAAAGCAATGGGAGTCTATGACAGCTATACTAAAGGAACAAGCTAGAGCCACACAAACTTGACACACACGTGCTCTGGCTTAATACCAACACACACAGCAAGTTTCAGGAGGCTAGCACCAAGTAGCCAAGAGCTATATACGATCATCACCAAAATAATCCAATGGGGCTCTATGGCAGCCATACCAAAGGAGGCAGCTACAGATGCCACACTTAATACAAAGGTGCTCTGGTGTGCTAGGAATGCACACGCCACGTTTCAGGAGGCTAGCACCAAGTAGCCAACAGCTATATACGATCATCACGCCAAAAGTCTGGTATCCTTGCTATTACCTAACCCTAACCCTAACCCTAACCCTAACCCCTAACCCCTAACCCTAACCCTAACCCTAACCCCTAAACCCTAACCCTAACCCTAACCCTAACCCTAACCCTAACCATACCAAAGGAGGCAGCTACAGATGCCACACTTAATACAAAGGTGCTCTGGTGTGCTAGGAATGCACACGCCACGTTTCAGGAGGCTAGCACCAAGTAGCCAACAGCTATATACGATCATCACGCCAAAAGTCTGGTATCCTTGCTAACCCTAACCCTAACCCTAACCCTAACCCTAACCCTAACCCTAACCATACCAAAGGAGGCAGCTACAGATGCCACACTTAATACAAAGGTGCTCTGGTGTGCTAGGAATGCACACGCCACGTTTCAGGAGGCTAGCACCAAGTAGCCAACAGCTATATACGATCATCACGCCAAAAGTCTGGTATCCTTGCTATTACCTAGTCCTAACCTCGAACCGAACATGACCTAATCCTAACCTCAACCACTCCCAACCCATCAAGACAGTGCCAGACACTAAAGCCAAGCCCAAACACAGCTCTATCCTAACCTCAACCACTTCCACCAACCAAACACACCCACAAACAGCTCACCACATACACACACATGGAAAACATGGATCAGGCCGCGCATTCACACTTCCCAAGGGCCTACCAGCACCAAACTGCTTTCTACCCAACCGCAATCAATCACTTAGTGGGGGTAGAGCCCACTTGCAAGGCTCTAGGACCTACCCAAGTAGGTTTAACTAACCACAACCAGTCATACATGTGTCGTAAAGCTCAGGCTGTGTGAATAGCTTAGGGTTAGGTCCTAGGAAGCAGCTAGAGACGCCAAACTTACTACAAAGGTGCTAGGGCATGCTAGCAATACACACACCAAGTTTCAGGAGGCTAGCACCAAGCAGCCAAGAGCTGTACACCATCTAAGCCTCTTCACCATATATGGTGAAGGGGATGTATTACCCCTTCCCAAGGTCCTAGAACCTCAAACTTGGTACCCATCGAACCGCAATCAACCACTTAGTGGGGGTAGAGCCCACTTACAAGGCTCTAGGACCTTCCTATCAAAATTTATCCCAGAAGAGCCAGGCTCCAGGACCTCTAAGGCCCCCAGCCCAAAGCAATGGGAGTCTATGACAGCTATACTAAAGGAACAAGCTAGAGCCACACAAACTTGACACACACGTGCTCTGGCTTAATACCAACACACACAGCAAGTTTCAGGAGGCTAGCACCAAGTAGCCAAGAGCTATATACGATCATCACCAAAATAATCCAATGGGGCTCTATGGCAGCCATACCAAAGGAGGCAGCTACAGATGCCACACTTAATACAAAGGTGCTCTGGTGTGCTAGGAATGCACACGCCACGTTTCAGGAGGCTAGCACCAAGTAGCCAACAGCTATATACGATCATCACGCCAAAAGTCTGGTATCCTTGCTATTACCTAACCCTAACCCTAACCCCAACCCCAACCCCAACCCTAACCCTAACCCTAACCCTAACCCTAACCCAACCCTAACCCTAACCCAACCCTAACCCCCTAACCCTAACCCTAACCCTAACCCTAACCCTAACCCCCTAACCCTAACCCTAACCCTAACCCTAAACCTAAACCCTAAACCCTAACCCTAACCCTAACCCTAACCCTAACCCTAACCCTAACCCTAACCCTCACAATTGTTGAGGTTTCACAGAATTTGCACTGAAGAGGAAGATTTTAATTCGGCAGTCAGAGTGCTGTTTCGAGCTTTGTCCACCAGAGGGTACTCTAGGACCTTCCTTAGAAAATGCAGAAGGTCATTTCAGCAAACTAGACCACCAGTAGTAACTTGTAACCTTCCATTTGTGACGACATTTTCCCCGTCAACTGTTGAACTAATTAGACAAAGTAAGAGGAACTTTCAAAAACACATTACAGGAACATCAACATTACAAAACTATAGCATTATTGCTGCATTCAGGAAAAACAAGAATTTACAGGATCTCCTGGTAAAAGCGAAAATTAAACCCCTCTTTGACCCTAAAACCAGAGTACAGGGCCAGTATTTTAAACACCAAAACTGGTTCACTAATCGGTACACAAAAGAGGTCTTTCAGACAATGACCCGTGGCAGTCTAAAGTCCAAAAATTGTATATATCTGATTTCTTGTAAAAAGTGTGGTTTACAGTATGTGGGTGAAACGGGGAACACCATTTCTACTCGATTCACTCAACACAAATACAACATACTGAAGAGGAAAAAGATGGAGACACCTTTTGTGAAACACTTCCTATTACATGGATGGAAATCTGTTTTAACGACTGTCATTGAGTGTAACCCCAGGTGGAACATTTCCCAGAGGAAAAGGGCTGAAAGGATCTGGATTGCCAGACTGGATACAAGACATCCTAAAGGCTTGAATGAGAGGTAGGTGCTTCAGGATGTGAGGTAGTGATGGACAGTGCACAGATCACCTTGCTGGCTTCCAGCATAGTGATCACAATCCCCTAACACCTAACACCAAGTAGCCAACAGCTATATACGATCATCACGCCAAAAGTCTGGTATCCTTGCTAACCCTAACCCTAACCCTAACCCTAACCCTAACCCTAACCATACCAAAGGAGGCAGCTACAGATGCCACACTTAATACAAAGGTGCTCTGGTGTGCTAGGAATGCACACGCCACGTTTCAGGAGGCTAGCACCAAGTAGCCAACAGCTATATACGATCATCACGCCAAAAGTCTGGTATCCTTGCTATTACCTAGTCCTAACCTCGAACCGAACATGACCTAATCCTAACCTCAACCACTCCCAACCCATCAAGACAGTGCCAGACACTAAAGCCAAGCCCAAACACAGCTCTATCCTAACCTCAACCACTTCCACCAACCAAACACACCCACAAACAGCTCACCACATACACACACATGGAAAACATGGATCAGGCCGCGCATTCACACTTCCCAAGGGCCTACCAGCACCAAACTGCTTTCTACCCAACCGCAATCAATCACTTAGTGGGGGTAGAGCCCACTTGCAAGGCTCTAGGACCTACCCAAGTAGGTTTAACTAACCACAACCAGTCATACATGTGTCGTAAAGCTCAGGCTGTGTGAATAGCTTAGGGTTAGGTCCTAGGAAGCAGCTAGAGACGCCAAACTTACTACAAAGGTGCTAGGGCATGCTAGCAATACACACACCAAGTTTCAGGAGGCTAGCACCAAGCAGCCAAGAGCTGTACACCATCTAAGCCTCTTCACCATATATGGTGAAGGGGATGTATTACCCCTTCCCAAGGTCCTAGAACCTCAAACTTGGTACCCATCGAACCGCAATCAACCACTTAGTGGGGGTAGAGCCCACTTACAAGGCTCTAGGACCTTCCTATCAAAATTTATCCCAGAAGAGCCAGGCTCCAGGACCTCTAAGGCCCCCAGCCCAAAGCAATGGGAGTCTATGACAGCTATACTAAAGGAACAAGCTAGAGCCACACAAACTTGACACACACGTGCTCTGGCTTAATACCAACACACACAGCAAGTTTCAGGAGGCTAGCACCAAGTAGCCAAGAGCTATATACGATCATCACCAAAATAATCCAATGGGGCTCTATGGCAGCCATACCAAAGGAGGCAGCTACAGATGCCACACTTAATACAAAGGTGCTCTGGTGTGCTAGGAATGCACACGCCACGTTTCAGGAGGCTAGCACCAAGTAGCCAACAGCTATATACGATCATCACGCCAAAAGTCTGGTATCCTTGCTATTACCTAACCCTAACCCTAACCCTAAACCCTAACCCTAACCCTAACCCTAACCCTAACCCTAACCCTAACCCTAACCCAACCCTAACCCTAACCCTAACCCTAACCCTAACCCTAACCCTAACCTTCCTATCAAAATTTATCCCAGAAGAGCCAGGCTCCAGGACCTCTAAGGCCCCCAGCCCAAAGCAATGGGAGTCTATGACAGCTATACTAAAGGAACAAGCTAGAGCCACACAAACTTGACACACACGTGCTCTGGCTTAATACCAACACACACAGCAAGTTTCAGGAGGCTAGCACCAAGTAGCCAAGAGCTATATACGATCATCACCAAAATAATCCAATGGGGCTCTATGGCAGCCATACCAAAGGAGGCAGCTACAGATGCCACACTTAATACAAAGGTGCTCTGGTGTGCTAGGAATGCACACGCCACGTTTCAGGAGGCTAGCACCAAGTAGCCAACAGCTATATACGATCATCACGCCAAAAGTCTGGTATCCTTGCTATTACCTAACCCTAACCCTAACCCTAACCCTAACCCCTAACCCCTAACCCTAACCCTAACCCTAACCCCTAAACCCTAACCCTAACCCTAACCCTAACCCTAACCCTAACCATACCAAAGGAGGCAGCTACAGATGCCACACTTAATACAAAGGTGCTCTGGTGTGCTAGGAATGCACACGCCACGTTTCAGGAGGCTAGCACCAAGTAGCCAACAGCTATATACGATCATCACGCCAAAAGTCTGGTATCCTTGCTATTACCTAGTCCTAACCTCGAACCGAACATGACCTAATCCTAACCTCAACCACTCCCAACCCATCAAGACAGTGCCAGACACTAAAGCCAAGCCCAAACACAGCTCTATCCTAACCTCAACCACTTCCACCAACCAAACACACCCACAAACAGCTCACCACATACACACACATGGAAAACATGGATCAGGCCGCGCATTCACACTTCCCAAGGGCCTACCAGCACCAAACTGCTTTCTACCCAACCGCAATCAATCACTTAGTGGGGGTAGAGCCCACTTGCAAGGCTCTAGGACCTACCCAAGTAGGTTTAACTAACCACAACCAGTCATACATGTGTCGTAAAGCTCAGGCTGTGTGAATAGCTTAGGGTTAGGTCCTAGGAAGCAGCTAGAGACGCCAAACTTACTACAAAGGTGCTAGGGCATGCTAGCAATACACACACCAAGTTTCAGGAGGCTAGCACCAAGCAGCCAAGAGCTGTACACCATCTAAGCCTCTTCA
>NW_027466503.1:12500-22500 GCF_050575085.1 Anarhichas minor
TTTCCCCGTCAACTGTTGAACTAATTAGACAAAGTAAGAGGAACTTTCAAAAACACATTACAGGAACATCAACATTACAAAACTATAGCATTATTGCTGCATTCAGGAAAAACAAGAATTTACAGGATCTCCTGGTAAAAGCGAAAATTAAACCCCTCTTTGACCCTAAAACCAGAGTACAGGGCCAGTATTTTAAACACCAAAACTGGTTCACTAATCGGTACACAAAAGAGGTCTTTCAGACAATGACCCGTGGCAGTCTAAAGTCCAAAAATTGTATATATCTGATTTCTTGTAAAAAGTGTGGTTTACAGTATGTGGGTGAAACGGGGAACACCATTTCTACTCGATTCACTCAACACAAATACAACATACTGAAGAGGAAAAAGATGGAGACACCTTTTGTGAAACACTTCCTATTACATGGATGGAAATCTGTTTTAACGACTGTCATTGAGTGTAACCCCAGGTGGAACATTTCCCAGAGGAAAAGGGCTGAAAGGATCTGGATTGCCAGACTGGATACAAGACATCCTAAAGGCTTGAATGAGAGGTAGGTGCTTCAGGATGTGAGGTAGTGATGGACAGTGCACAGATCACCTTGCTGGCTTCCAGCATAGTGATCACAATCCCCTAACACCTAACACCAAGTAGCCAACAGCTATATACGATCATCACGCCAAAAGTCTGGTATCCTTGCTAACCCTAACCCTAACCCTAACCCTAACCCTAACCCTAACCATACCAAAGGAGGCAGCTACAGATGCCACACTTAATACAAAGGTGCTCTGGTGTGCTAGGAATGCACACGCCACGTTTCAGGAGGCTAGCACCAAGTAGCCAACAGCTATATACGATCATCACGCCAAAAGTCTGGTATCCTTGCTATTACCTAGTCCTAACCTCGAACCGAACATGACCTAATCCTAACCTCAACCACTCCCAACCCATCAAGACAGTGCCAGACACTAAAGCCAAGCCCAAACACAGCTCTATCCTAACCTCAACCACTTCCACCAACCAAACACACCCACAAACAGCTCACCACATACACACACATGGAAAACATGGATCAGGCCGCGCATTCACACTTCCCAAGGGCCTACCAGCACCAAACTGCTTTCTACCCAACCGCAATCAATCACTTAGTGGGGGTAGAGCCCACTTGCAAGGCTCTAGGACCTACCCAAGTAGGTTTAACTAACCACAACCAGTCATACATGTGTCGTAAAGCTCAGGCTGTGTGAATAGCTTAGGGTTAGGTCCTAGGAAGCAGCTAGAGACGCCAAACTTACTACAAAGGTGCTAGGGCATGCTAGCAATACACACACCAAGTTTCAGGAGGCTAGCACCAAGCAGCCAAGAGCTGTACACCATCTAAGCCTCTTCACCATATATGGTGAAGGGGATGTATTACCCCTTCCCAAGGTCCTAGAACCTCAAACTTGGTACCCATCGAACCGCAATCAACCACTTAGTGGGGGTAGAGCCCACTTACAAGGCTCTAGGACCTTCCTATCAAAATTTATCCCAGAAGAGCCAGGCTCCAGGACCTCTAAGGCCCCCAGCCCAAAGCAATGGGAGTCTATGACAGCTATACTAAAGGAACAAGCTAGAGCCACACAAACTTGACACACACGTGCTCTGGCTTAATACCAACACACACAGCAAGTTTCAGGAGGCTAGCACCAAGTAGCCAAGAGCTATATACGATCATCACCAAAATAATCCAATGGGGCTCTATGGCAGCCATACCAAAGGAGGCAGCTACAGATGCCACACTTAATACAAAGGTGCTCTGGTGTGCTAGGAATGCACACGCCACGTTTCAGGAGGCTAGCACCAAGTAGCCAACAGCTATATACGATCATCACGCCAAAAGTCTGGTATCCTTGCTATTACCTAACCCTAACCCTAACCCTAAACCCTAACCCTAACCCTAACCCTAACCCTAACCCTAACCCTAACCCAACCCTAACCCTAACCCTAACCCTAACCCTAACCCTAACCTTCCTATCAAAATTTATCCCAGAAGAGCCAGGCTCCAGGACCTCTAAGGCCCCCAGCCCAAAGCAATGGGAGTCTATGACAGCTATACTAAAGGAACAAGCTAGAGCCACACAAACTTGACACACACGTGCTCTGGCTTAATACCAACACACACAGCAAGTTTCAGGAGGCTAGCACCAAGTAGCCAAGAGCTATATACGATCATCACCAAAATAATCCAATGGGGCTCTATGGCAGCCATACCAAAGGAGGCAGCTACAGATGCCACACTTAATACAAAGGTGCTCTGGTGTGCTAGGAATGCACACGCCACGTTTCAGGAGGCTAGCACCAAGTAGCCAACAGCTATATACGATCATCACGCCAAAAGTCTGGTATCCTTGCTATTACCTAACCCTAACCCTAACCCTAACCCTAACCCCTAACCCCTAACCCTAACCCTAACCCTAACCCTAACCCCTAAACCCTAACCCTAACCCTAACCCTAACCCTAACCATACCAAAGGAGGCAGCTACAGATGCCACACTTAATACAAAGGTGCTCTGGTGTGCTAGGAATGCACACGCCACGTTTCAGGAGGCTAGCACCAAGTAGCCAACAGCTATATACGATCATCACGCCAAAAGTCTGGTATCCTTGCTATTACCTAGTCCTAACCTCGAACCGAACATGACCTAATCCTAACCTCAACCACTCCCAACCCATCAAGACAGTGCCAGACACTAAAGCCAAGCCCAAACACAGCTCTATCCTAACCTCAACCACTTCCACCAACCAAACACACCCACAAACAGCTCACCACATACACACACATGGAAAACATGGATCAGGCCGCGCATTCACACTTCCCAAGGGCCTACCAGCACCAAACTGCTTTCTACCCAACCGCAATCAATCACTTAGTGGGGGTAGAGCCCACTTGCAAGGCTCTAGGACCTACCCAAGTAGGTTTAACTAACCACAACCAGTCATACATGTGTCGTAAAGCTCAGGCTGTGTGAATAGCTTAGGGTTAGGTCCTAGGAAGCAGCTAGAGACGCCAAACTTACTACAAAGGTGCTAGGGCATGCTAGCAATACACACACCAAGTTTCAGGAGGCTAGCACCAAGCAGCCAAGAGCTGTACACCATCTAAGCCTCTTCACCATATATGGTGAAGGGGATGTATTACCCCTTCCCAAGGTCCTAGAACCTCAAACTTGGTACCCATCGAACCGCAATCAACCACTTAGTGGGGGTAGAGCCCACTTACAAGGCTCTAGGACCTTCCTATCAAAATTTATCCCAGAAGAGCCAGGCTCCAGGACCTCTAAGGCCCCCAGCCCAAAGCAATGGGAGTCTATGACAGCTATACTAAAGGAACAAGCTAGAGCCACACAAACTTGACACACACGTGCTCTGGCTTAATACCAACACACACAGCAAGTTTCAGGAGGCTAGCACTAAGTAGCCAAGAGCTATATACGATCATCACCAAAATAATCCAATGGGGCTCTATGGCAGCCATACCAAAGGAGGCAGCTACAGATGCCACACTTAATACAAAGGTGCTCTGGTGTGCTAGGAATGCACACGCCACGTTTCAGGAGGCTAGCACCAAGTAGCCAACAGCTATATACGATCATCACGCCAAAAGTCTGGTATCCTTGCTATTACCTAACCCTAACCCTAACCCTAACCCCTAACCCTAACCCTAACCCTAACCCCTAACCCCTAACCCCTAACCCTAACCCTAACCCTAACCCTAACCCCTAACCCCTAAACCCTAACCCTAACCCTAACCCTAACCCTAACCCCTAACCCTAACCCTAACCCTAACCCTAACCCCTAACCCTAACCCTAACCCTAACCCTAACCCTACCAAAGGAGGCAGCTACAGATGCCACACTTAATACAAAGGTGCTCTGGTGTGCTAGGAATGCACACGCCACGTTTCAGGAGGCTAGCACCAAGTAGCCAACAGCTATATACGATCATCACGCCAAAAGTCTGGTATCCTTGCTAACCCTAACCCTAACCCTAACCCTAACCCTAACCCTAACCCTAACCATACCAAAGGAGGCAGCTACAGATGCCACACTTAATACAAAGGTGCTCTGGTGTGCTAGGAATGCACACGCCACGTTTCAGGAGGCTAGCACCAAGTAGCCAACAGCTATATACGATCATCACGCCAAAAGTCTGGTATCCTTGCTATTACCTAGTCCTAACCTCGAACCGAACATGACCTAATCCTAACCTCAACCACTCCCAACCCATCAAGACAGTGCCAGACACTAAAGCCAAGCCCAAACACAGCTCTATCCTAACCTCAACCACTTCCACCAACCAAACACACCCACAAACAGCTCACCACATACACACACATGGAAAACATGGATCAGGCCGCGCATTCACACTTCCCAAGGGCCTACCAGCACCAAACTGCTTTCTACCCAACCGCAATCAATCACTTAGTGGGGGTAGAGCCCACTTGCAAGGCTCTAGGACCTACCCAAGTAGGTTTAACTAACCACAACCAGTCATACATGTGTCGTAAAGCTCAGGCTGTGTGAATAGCTTAGGGTTAGGTCCTAGGAAGCAGCTAGAGACGCCAAACTTACTACAAAGGTGCTAGGGCATGCTAGCAATACACACACCAAGTTTCAGGAGGCTAGCACCAAGCAGCCAAGAGCTGTACACCATCTAAGCCTCTTCACCATATATGGTGAAGGGGATGTATTACCCCTTCCCAAGGTCCTAGAACCTCAAACTTGGTACCCATCGAACCGCAATCAACCACTTAGTGGGGGTAGAGCCCACTTACAAGGCTCTAGGACCTTCCTATCAAAATTTATCCCAGAAGAGCCAGGCTCCAGGACCTCTAAGGCCCCCAGCCCAAAGCAATGGGAGTCTATGACAGCTATACTAAAGGAACAAGCTAGAGCCACACAAACTTGACACACACGTGCTCTGGCTTAATACCAACACACACAGCAAGTTTCAGGAGGCTAGCACCAAGTAGCCAAGAGCTATATACGATCATCACCAAAATAATCCAATGGGGCTCTATGGCAGCCATACCAAAGGAGGCAGCTACAGATGCCACACTTAATACAAAGGTGCTCTGGTGTGCTAGGAATGCACACGCCACGTTTCAGGAGGCTAGCACCAAGTAGCCAACAGCTATATACGATCATCACGCCAAAAGTCTGGTATCCTTGCTATTACCTAACCCTAACCCCAACCCCAACCCCAACCCCAACCCCAACCCTAACCCTAACCCTAACCCTAACCCTAACCCAACCCTAACCCTAACCCAACCCTAACCCCCTAACCCTAACCCTAACCCTAACCCTAACCCTAACCCCCTAACCCTAACCCTAACCCTAACCCTAACCCTAAACCTAAACCTAAACCCTAAACCCTAACCCTAACCCTAACCCTAACCCTAACCCTAACCCTAACCCTCACAATTGTTGAGGTTTCACAGAATTTGCACTGAAGAGGAAGATTTTAATTCGGCAGTCAGAGTGCTGTTTCGAGCTTTGTCCACCAGAGGGTACTCTAGGACCTTCCTTAGAAAATGCAGAAGGTCATTTCAGCAAACTAGACCACCAGTAGTAACTTGTAACCTTCCATTTGTGACGACATTTTCCCCGTCAACTGTTGAACTAATTAGACAAAGTAAGAGGAACTTTCAAAAACACATTACAGGAACATCAACATTACAAAACTATAGCATTATTGCTGCATTCAGGAAAAACAAGAATTTACAGGATCTCCTGGTAAAAGCGAAAATTAAACCCCTCTTTGACCCTAAAACCAGAGTACAGGGCCAGTATTTTAAACACCAAAACTGGTTCACTAATCGGTACACAAAAGAGGTCTTTCAGACAATGACCCGTGGCAGTCTAAAGTCCAAAAATTGTATATATCTGATTTCTTGTAAAAAGTGTGGTTTACAGTATGTGGGTGAAACGGGGAACACCATTTCTACTCGATTCACTCAACACAAATACAACATACTGAAGAGGAAAAAGATGGAGACACCTTTTGTGAAACACTTCCTATTACATGGATGGAAATCTGTTTTAACGACTGTCATTGAGTGTAACCCCAGGTGGAACATTTCCCAGAGGAAAAGGGCTGAAAGGATCTGGATTGCCAGACTGGATACAAGACATCCTAAAGGCTTGAATGAGAGGTAGGTGCTTCAGGATGTGAGGTAGTGATGGACAGTGCACAGATCACCTTGCTGGCTTCCAGCATAGTGATCACAATCCCCTAACACCTAACACCAAGTAGCCAACAGCTATATACGATCATCACGCCAAAAGTCTGGTATCCTTGCTAACCCTAACCCTAACCCTAACCCTAACCCTAACCCTAACCCTAACCATACCAAAGGAGGCAGCTACAGATGCCACACTTAATACAAAGGTGCTCTGGTGTGCTAGGAATGCACACGCCACGTTTCAGGAGGCTAGCACCAAGTAGCCAACAGCTATATACGATCATCACGCCAAAAGTCTGGTATCCTTGCTATTACCTAGTCCTAACCTCGAACCGAACATGACCTAATCCTAACCTCAACCACTCCCAACCCATCAAGACAGTGCCAGACACTAAAGCCAAGCCCAAACACAGCTCTATCCTAACCTCAACCACTTCCACCAACCAAACACACCCACAAACAGCTCACCACATACACACACATGGAAAACATGGATCAGGCCGCGCATTCACACTTCCCAAGGGCCTACCAGCACCAAACTGCTTTCTACCCAACCGCAATCAATCACTTAGTGGGGGTAGAGCCCACTTGCAAGGCTCTAGGACCTACCCAAGTAGGTTTAACTAACCACAACCAGTCATACATGTGTCGTAAAGCTCAGGCTGTGTGAATAGCTTAGGGTTAGGTCCTAGGAAGCAGCTAGAGACGCCAAACTTACTACAAAGGTGCTAGGGCATGCTAGCAATACACACACCAAGTTTCAGGAGGCTAGCACCAAGCAGCCAAGAGCTGTACACCATCTAAGCCTCTTCACCATATATGGTGAAGGGGATGTATTACCCCTTCCCAAGGTCCTAGAACCTCAAACTTGGTACCCATCGAACCGCAATCAACCACTTAGTGGGGGTAGAGCCCACTTACAAGGCTCTAGGACCTTCCTATCAAAATTTATCCCAGAAGAGCCAGGCTCCAGGACCTCTAAGGCCCCCAGCCCAAAGCAATGGGAGTCTATGACAGCTATACTAAAGGAACAAGCTAGAGCCACACAAACTTGACACACACGTGCTCTGGCTTAATACCAACACACACAGCAAGTTTCAGGAGGCTAGCACCAAGTAGCCAAGAGCTATATACGATCATCACCAAAATAATCCAATGGGGCTCTATGGCAGCCATACCAAAGGAGGCAGCTACAGATGCCACACTTAATACAAAGGTGCTCTGGTGTGCTAGGAATGCACACGCCACGTTTCAGGAGGCTAGCACCAAGTAGCCAACAGCTATATACGATCATCACGCCAAAAGTCTGGTATCCTTGCTATTACCTAACCCTAACCCTAACCCTAACCCTAACCCTAACCCTAACCATACCAAAGGAGGCAGCTACAGATGCCACACTTAATACAAAGGTGCTCTGGTGTGCTAGGAATGCACACGCCACGTTTCAGGAGGCTAGCACCAAGTAGCCAACAGCTATATACGATCATCACGCCAAAAGTCTGGTATCCTTGCTATTACCTAGTCCTAACCTCGAACCGAACATGACCTAATCCTAACCTCAACCACTCCCAACCCATCAAGACAGTGCCAGACACTAAAGCCAAGCCCAAACACAGCTCTATCCTAACCTCAACCACTTCCACCAACCAAACACACCCACAAACAGCTCACCACATACACACACATGGAAAACATGGATCAGGCCGCGCATTCACACTTCCCAAGGGCCTACCAGCACCAAACTGCTTTCTACCCAACCGCAATCAATCACTTAGTGGGGGTAGAGCCCACTTGCAAGGCTCTAGGACCTACCCAAGTAGGTTTAACTAACCACAACCAGTCATACATGTGTCGTAAAGCTCAGGCTGTGTGAATAGCTTAGGGTTAGGTCCTAGGAAGCAGCTAGAGACGCCAAACTTACTACAAAGGTGCTAGGGCATGCTAGCAATACACACACCAAGTTTCAGGAGGCTAGCACCAAGCAGCCAAGAGCTGTACACCATCTAAGCCTCTTCACCATATATGGTGAAGGGGATGTATTACCCCTTCCCAAGGTCCTAGAACCTCAAACTTGGTACCCATCGAACCGCAATCAACCACTTAGTGGGGGTAGAGCCCACTTACAAGGCTCTAGGACCTTCCTATCAAAATTTATCCCAGAAGAGCCAGGCTCCAGGACCTCTAAGGCCCCCAGCCCAAAGCAATGGGAGTCTATGACAGCTATACTAAAGGAACAAGCTAGAGCCACACAAACTTGACACACACGTGCTCTGGCTTAATACCAACACACACAGCAAGTTTCAGGAGGCTAGCACCAAGTAGCCAAGAGCTATATACGATCATCACCAAAATAATCCAATGGGGCTCTATGGCAGCCATACCAAAGGAGGCAGCTACAGATGCCACACTTAATACAAAGGTGCTCTGGTGTGCTAGGAATGCACACGCCACGTTTCAGGAGGCTAGCACCAAGTAGCCAACAGCTATATACGATCATCACGCCAAAAGTCTGGTATCCTTGCTATTACCTAACCCTAACCCTAACCCTAACCCTAACCCTAACCCTAACCCTAACCATACCAAAGGAGGCAGCTACAGATGCCACACTTAATACAAAGGTGCTCTGGTGTGCTAGGAATGCACACGCCACGTTTCAGGAGGCTAGCACCAAGTAGCCAACAGCTATATACGATCATCACGCCAAAAGTCTGGTATCCTTGCTATTACCTAGTCCTAACCTCGAACCGAACATGACCTAATCCTAACCTCAACCACTCCCAACCCATCAAGACAGTGCCAGACACTAAAGCCAAGCCCAAACACAGCTCTATCCTAACCTCAACCACTTCCACCAACCAAACACACCCACAAACAGCTCACCACATACACACACATGGAAAACATGGATCAGGCCGCGCATTCACACTTCCCAAGGGCCTACCAGCACCAAACTGCTTTCTACCCAACCGCAATCAATCACTTAGTGGGGGTAGAGCCCACTTGCAAGGCTCTAGGACCTACCCAAGTAGGTTTAACTAACCACAACCAGTCATACATGTGTCGTAAAGCTCAGGCTGTGTGAATAGCTTAGGGTTAGGTCCTAGGAAGCAGCTAGAGACGCCAAACTTACTACAAAGGTGCTAGGGCATGCTAGCAATACACACACCAAGTTTCAGGAGGCTAGCACCAAGCAGCCAAGAGCTGTACACCATCTAAGCCTCTTCACCATATATGGTGAAGGGGATGTATTACCCCTTCCCAAGGTCCTAGAACCTCAAACTTGGTACCCATCGAACCGCAATCAACCACTTAGTGGGGGTAGAGCCCACTTACAAGGCTCTAGGACCTTCCTATCAAAATTTATCCCAGAAGAGCCAGGCTCCAGGACCTCTAAGGCCCCCAGCCCAAAGCAATGGGAGTCTATGACAGCTATACTAAAGGAACAAGCTAGAGCCACACAAACTTGACACACACGTGCTCTGGCTTAATACCAACACACACAGCAAGTTTCAGGAGGCTAGCACCAAGTAGCCAAGAGCTATATACGATCATCACCAAAATAATCCAATGGGGCTCTATGGCAGCCATACCAAAGGAGGCAGCTACAGATGCCACACTTAATACAAAGGTGCTCTGGTGTGCTAGGAATGCACACGCCACGTTTCAGGAGGCTAGCACCAAGTAGCCAACAGCTATATACGATCATCACGCCAAAAGTCTGGTATCCTTGCTATTACCTAACCCTAACCCTAACCCTAACCCTAACCCTAACC